>NC_054064.1:16403266-16565766 GCF_017639655.2 Falco naumanni | reverse complement strand
CCTGGAATACTCCTGCTGCATATTGGCACCACTGCAGGGCTACCTTCTCTTCCCAGAAGGGTTTTTAGAAAAGTAATGCCAGCTGGTGTCACATTGTAATTAAAGATCCATCATCTCAATTTAGCTGTTTTTGAAGATTAGTAACTCCCCCCGGTCTTACGGTCTCTTCCAACAGACCAGCACCACCAGCACTAACAGGGTTAGAAAACCCCCTATGAGGGAAACAAACACCCTCATTGCCAGGTGTCACCTCTGCTCAAGGAAAAGGTACTTTAACAGTGTACACTGCCAACACACAATCTGACCTCCTGCCTCAGGTGTGTATAGAGAGGGAGTAGCACGGCAGCAAAGCAGGAAGTGAGTCCTACAGATCAAAAAAAAATCAGCTGCTAAAACAAAACTCACTTAGGCCCCTTGAGTTTTGGAAGCTTTCACCTCTCTCATCCTGCTCTGAAGTACTAGATATTTGTGTGCATACTAAGAGTTACATGGATAGCTCCTGAGAAGAAAAATCTGTTCCCCAAAAATTTGCTGCTTAGAATGCAGAAAAATTCTGCCCTCCAAATTTTATCAGTTGAGATTCATGTCATAGTATCACACTTAAATCCTCCTTTGTCTGGATTTCTAATAGAAAAACAGCTTTTCTGTACCTTCAAAAGAAGCAGCAGCTAGTCTCAAGAAACACACCTGATGCCTACTGAGAACTATTGAGCATGTGGAGACCTTCCAAAGTCAATCAGCATAGGACCAGGATGCACAGTTGGTAACACAAGAAGAGTGCAGTGACAGACTGCTTCAAAGAACACTATTCTTAAATACCTGAAACTATTAATGTATAGTAACCCCCCAAAATCAAACACAATAGTCAGGATACATCAAAGTTTAAATAACAAATGAATAAAACAATCACTGGAAACTACCTGGAACACACTGGAGGCCTTAGGCCTGCTTTTGCTGCACAACCAAGAAAAAAATATCTAAGTAAGAATCTAAGTATAAGTAAAAATCTAAGTATCAGATACAGAGGATCAATGTTACTAAATTTCAGTTGCAAATGTTTCATCCCAAGAGGACCACAAGCACAAAGTTTTCTAAAACACTCTTGATCACAGTAGGAAAAGAAATACACATCAACAAGAAATTAGGTAATTTAAAATAATAGGAAAGCATCTAGGATTGTTTTCACTTTAATAAACACAAACTTAAAAACACAGAAAAACAAACCCAATGTTTTTATAGGCAGCCAAAATCCAAGCATACCAGACAGTTGCTGTTCCTTAGATAACAGTGTATATCATCTTTAGTAAAAATGCCTGGAGGGTAGAACATTTCCCTAACACCCTTGGTTAGATCTTTTCTGACTTAGAGATATTTATTTGGTAACAATCTGCCTCAGCCTCTTTTCAGGGGAGGCTTTTAAATTCTTACTCTATGGCAAAAGACACTGCATTAAAAATGTAAATTAAGTTTATTCAGAAGGGTAAATGTGGTAACTAGTGTCCTTTCAGTGACTTTACAGTGACTCATTCTAGACTTTCAAAAAACACATCACTAACATCACACACCACTATTGATAAGAGTAAAAAAAGTTTCCTGTAATTTGAAAGGATGGAAACAATTTCTTTACTCAACAGTCAGTACTAGGAAAAGTTATTAAACAGAGGTCATAGAAAGGCTTCATTCTAACGAAATAGTGCTAAAAGTTTAAAATGTGGGGGAGAGAACTAGCACAATCATGGATTTCCTTTACAGTTGTTCTCAAAGCAACTTTGACATGGTTAGAGATAGGGTAAATGTGACAAAATTCTCTGAATCTGCCAGGAAACACATCAGGAGGAAGTGATGTTACCCCCTGTCCAGATCAACCTAATGAAGAGAAGAATGAATTCTTACAGATAGTTTTTGCTTTGAGATTACTCGGTCTCAAAACCAGCTTTCTACTACACAAGTGTGCTCTGTACCTCCCCCAACCCAAGCCAGTCATGGATAATGTTAAGAGGATGCTACAAGTCGCCAGCCTGAACAGAAATGGAGGGAGAGGATTAAGCGGCAGAGCAGAGATGCAGCTGCCCCAGCTCTGCTTCCTCAGTCTGCTTACACTTTCACTGGCCTGGTGCTCCTTACTCTAGCCAGCTGATTGATTTGAGCTTGTAACTGATTTATTGCCCAAATTTCTCTAAAGCCTCTTTTATTCTCATTTAGTTTGTCCTTCCTTCAACTACTGCAGAGAAAGCTTTTTTCCCCCCCCTTATAAATAATAAATAAATAAATCGCCAAACACCAACAGGATTGCTCATATGTGATCAGAAGAAATACCTGCTATTAGGCCAGAAGTGTAACTCAGCTTGGTAGGCTTTTCTTGGCAGGTTTAGGAAAGCACACACAACCTAAAAGCAATAGGGTTTTAAAGGCTGATATTAAGAAGTTAAAAGTATTTGCTTGTTTCAGTTTGAAGCTATCAGATCAGTGCAGCTGAAAACAAGACCGACCAATTCCCCAAGGAAACAAACCTGAGGTTTTGCCAATTGACTATAGACACAGGGAGACAATATCCATTTCTTAGCCCTGATTCTCTAAATCTTAAAAAAGGACAGGACAAAAACAATCACAGAGCGCATGTAGATTGGCCAAAACAAGTAATTTAGTTATAGAATGTGAGCCTCTAACCTTTGTGAGAAAGTACAGCCTAACACATTAAAGAGAAAAGCTCCTCCCCATTGTGGGGGTACAAAAAATAGCCCAGCCAACCAAAAATCCATCCTTCATTTGTTAATAATTTGCTCAGATGTCCTGCTCAAAGCCCAGAAGCCTGCTAAATACTTTCAAGTCATGTTTGCTTCTCAAGGCAAGTGAGAAAAAAATGAGGAGAGGACAGAAGGAAAAACAAAGACTGACAAAATAAGCCTTTGTTTATATACAAACTTCAGGGGTTTAATTTGTCACTTCTGGGGCTTAGGTATATGTAACATAAGTTAAACTTCAGTTACACTTCAATTTTGTGTTATTTTTGCTAAGGAATGACTCCTAGAATATCCACCATGTATTGGACTTCAAAACAAAAGTTTAAAAGCTTAGAATCAGGAAATGAATGCTTGACCAAGGTAAGAAGACATTCAGAGTATGTAAAAAAATAACTTCCTAACATCACAATAAACTGAGATCTAGCTGCCAGATTACATCTAGTATTAAATGATAGAGTTCTATCTCCTTCTTCCTCTGTCATTATTACTAACCTAAACTAAGAGTGACCCAGAAACTGTGATTTAAATCTAGCATTTGTGCGTAACGTCAGATCAGTTCTTATGTGGGAGTAGTGATACTCTGCATTACAAATTTAACACCAGTGTCTTGCGCCTACACCTACATGAACATTTAAATGAAAACTGCACGATTTAGGTTAAACATTGCTATGGACCATGTGGACCTGGCACTGAATCCCTAGAGCTTCTTAGAAAAACACCACCCCCCTCAAAAAAAAAAAAAAAAAAAAAAGGAAAAGAAGGTGGTTATGTGGTAAGTTAACTTCCTCCCTTCATCTTTATCAGCTTTGAAACAATATGACAAGCAGACCTATTTGTGATGCTCCATGTAAAAAGCAAAATTACTTTGAGACTGACACCTATGCTCCAAGCTTGGCTAAATGTATTTATGGTATTAAATACTGCATTTCAAGTCATTAGGGCAAGTCCAGCTTAAAAGGCCCTCTGCTCCCCACATCAGGTCCCAGCAAATCCAGTGACAAGCTGAATGGAAGACGTGGGATGCAGCTCTTTCTCCAATGAGGAAGAAGCTACCCAGGTTTGCAATTTCCTTAAAAAGTGGCTTTTGTTTAAGCTCTGTTATCAGTTGCATGTTTTATAGTTTACAAGCTTTGGGAGTTAAGGCTTTCCAACTCCATTACTACTTTTTTTTTGGTGCAGGTGTTTTGAAGGCCTTTGAGCATGGGTACCCAAAAGGAAGTTTTGATCACAAGTTTCGTATTTGCTGGCAAAACACGCTGGTCAAAAATATCTGTTCACTTACAGAATCTTACAAAAAAGTATCTGTCACAGCCCAATAAAAACATTTCAAGTCACATCTAGAGTGTCAAAAAGAAGTAAATTGACAGTAGAGGAACTTATTTCTACTAAATCATTTGTTTTAAATGTCTTTACACAGTTAACACTCAAAACCTGTGTTTCACAACTGAAGATGTTGTATTTCAGACTAGTGTAAGTTTGAGATCAATAGTTCACCAAAGGAGTAACAGGGCAAACCCATTAAATTAGAAACATGAGCCACAGCTACAGAATAACTTCATACTCCAGGCTGCGTACAAAGAAAACACAGCCATTCTCATTTGTGCAGAAAATCAAGAATCTTACTAAGACACTACAGATCAAGAAATCATTAACAGGTGATCATCTAAGACCACCAAAAAGATTAAAACTTGAAATGTACTGTAGTAGGAAATAAAACCCAAGGCCATCTAGAAGATGAGAAAAACGGAAAAACATAACTAAAGATTGCATCATGCAAAGCAGCAATTGTGAAAAGGAAGGAGAGCTGATGTAGATAAACAACCAAACATGGAGACGGTGCAATATCATGACAAAACAGGGCTAACGTAATCTTTGGATATATTAGCCAGGGTCATGAAATAAGATTACATTCCTGCACTTAACTTCTTTACCTCTCTCATGACAAGATTTTATAACCATCTGCATGCAATTCTGGCACCTGTAGCTTAAGCAGAAATATGGAAAGGGAAATAGCAGAGAGCGCTATAAAACGATCTGAACACTGATGATCTGATCAGTCAAACAACAGAAAGCCAAATCAGATGTATTTACATTAAAAATGAACACAATTCTAATTGGGTGACCACTGTCAGAAAAAAAACCAACCACCCAACTGATCATTATGGGATTCACCATTTCTTCACTGCATAAAATGAAGACTAGAATACTTTTTGGGAAACCCCTATCAAACAATGTTAGTAGGATGGCATTTAAAGTCTGTGCTAAATCAAAATAATGCAAAATGAGTACTGGCTTCTCACAAAAATCACCATGTTTGAAGTAACCTTTCAACTGTCTTTTTTTTTTTTTTTTTTTTAAGTAAAATGCTAACACATGAATAGAGTGACCTAAACTCAGCTGCTCTCGTTATCTTACTAGATGATAAATGATTCATATGCAAAGCTTACTATACTTATCTGAGTATTTCTAATGTACTGATCACAACATTATCTAAGCATTACGTGATTAAAAGAAATGATTGCTTTATCTTTTAATAAACGTAGTGCCTACTGCACTAGTGGAAAAATATTCAAAGTGAAAATTCTTTATGCAAGCTCCATTAAATTTGTTTGTACATTCCATATACGAAGAGATGAAAGAGATGCAAGTAGTTGAGATATCCTAGGGAAAAGGTGACTTTGACACAATACAGAAAATCACCAACCTGAAGGAAAAATTTCAGAGGGAAGACAGCCATTGGCCATACCAGTTTAAAAAAAACGTGAACTAGAGAGTAACTAGCTTGTAACTTACGAATAATAACCAAGAAAAGCTTTGCAAATAGCCACAGCAGAATTTAGACAGGAGTAAGTATGTAAGTATAGCAAGGACAGATGACAGTAAGACATAGTGATTTCTCAGGGCCAGGAAAACATAAAAAACAGTAATTTCTGGTTTTCTCATCAAGGGAGCAGTGAGTTCATGGGACAGTGAAAGTTCCAAAAGGAACTGAAACCATAAGGAACAGTACAGAGGCCAAAGGATGCATCTTCAGATCCTACAGTGACATGGTAGCAGTAAAAAACATCTCTGATTTAAGACTTATATAAACGGAATAAGAGTTTTACAACAAATCCTCCAATACTGGTCACAGCAGAAGACTAAGCACAGAAAAGAATTGTTGTTGGAATCAAGATGTGTGCATTTTTTTTGGACAGAGGATGTTTTCAATCTATTAATTTGTAAGAATTACCTATTACAAGACAAAACAAATACAGGAGTTGGAGCTTAAGTGTTGCCTGTGGCTGGTACTTGTACACAAGTAATTATTAACGGCTCACAAGTACGTCTGTAAGATTTATTTAAGGCCTTGGCTTATAAAGGAGGCACATATAGCAATATAGTAGTATCCCACTCTGCAAAGCAGTAGGTTAATAAGGAAAGAAAGTAGAAGGTAGAGGAAGGAAAAACCCACAAAGTCCAAAAAGTAATCAGTGTCAAGTTACACATCTAGTGTCATCACTTGTTACCTGGATTTCTAATTCAGCAATATGCTGTTGGAGTTCGGCCACAGCTGCGATGCGGTCTGCCTCACGGAGCCGTACTGCCATCACTTCTTCTTTACTCTGAAAGAAGCACTAGATTGGAGCTAATACTATCAGTTTCAGTTGATTAAAGACTCTGCACTACTTTTACCCAAAATCATTAAGTAAAGAAAACTTAATACACTGCTGTGTGAACTACCATGCCTATTGATAAGGTGTATTCTGAAGAACAAAATTTAATTTTAACCCATAGAACTGTGTAATCATTTAATATCAATTCTAAACTATAATAATTAAAAAAAATAATAATCTGTGTAGTTTTGAAAATGTGCTGTTATCAATTTCCAGGTCCAGGAAACAGTTCTCTTGCATCCAGAAATGTTATATTGTAAATTAAGAAAAAATATCAACATCTGGAAACAACTCATGCTTCAACTTTTGACTTTATATATAAAGAAACAAAGCTACACAACAGCTAGTTCTCATTCTGTCTAAAACCAAAAAATAATTAAAAAAAACAAACACAAAAGCACAGATATTCCCAACTTCATTTAAGTCCAGCTATCTTAGTCACAGTATACAACAGAGATTTGCAAGACAGTTTAGAAAAAAATTCTAATGCTTTTAACCTACGATCAGACTCCTGGTTTAAGTTTAACCTGTAAGTTTGCCTATAAATGGTAGACAATTTCCTTATTTCTGTTTTATGAGGCAAGTCCTCAAAACTTCAGAGACAAAACAATTTTATATTGTCAGCAGCTTGATACAACCACATGAGAAAACAGCAATAGATACTAAGTGAGCAATACTTTCAGCAGGAGTGCAAATAATTCTGTAGAAGAGCCACGCTAGGCTCTGGTACACCTACTTCTACAGCAGACTGGTGTAACTCTGTAAACTGCAGTTACTGCAAATCAGTTCCAGTATTTCAGTTATTTTAAGGCGTGCTTCAGACTATCAGTACTTAACCATGCTTCATTAGACAGTTTGGTTGAGACTGAATTGAACATGCCAAAGCTTATCTATAATAGCTACTTGAAAACACGCAGTTTGTTTTTTAAAAAAAGATTCCTGTAACGAAGATATATCTACAGGATCCAATTAACAGCATTTGTAATCAGCGGAGTCCATTTCAGAGGAATCCATCATGTGCTAGCCAAAGTTTAGCCATTATTGCTAAATTCTGCTGCAAGATTGCTTGAATGAAGCTGAACCCACAAGTCCACAGGATTGCATGTATTTAACTGAAAGCTAAAGGACAGGCTGGCTTAGCTTGGTGTCTGAGATGAGTCAATAGTGCTGCTTTAGATGGCACTGGTGCTTTACCTCTGAAACAGAGCATGTTCTCAATAATTACCGCAGAAGTTGATATAGTAGGAAAGAAAGTGGTGGGGGACATAAATCTTATGTTATAAATTCTTTAGCAAAACCGATTAGGAAGATCAGTGCTGTGTTTCAAGAAACAATCTGAAATTCAGTCCTTGCTGTACAAGTAGTAGTCCGATAAAAAGGGAAACATGTAACAGTACACACCAGTGACAGAAAACAGTTGCTGTATAGGTGGTATGAGATGCAACTTGCTACAAAAAAATTAATTTCTGCTTATGTATTTTAAGCTATTCTTTAAAGGAAAATACAAGCACCAGAAAAAATGTACCAATTCTTTCCACATAGAAAAAACAACTGGGGAGCTGAAAAACTAAATATTTTTTTTATACACCTCTTCGAGTAGAAATACTGCTACTTAGCCAAAATGTAGTGACAGAAACAAAACCAGAGCATGATTTCAGATGACTGGAAACAATAGGAAGAAAAAACCAAAACACACCAGTTTCTAGGAAACAGGAATAACAAACTTGCTAGATTTAAGAAGATGCAAAGTATAACCTTTAAAAATATTTAAAGCTACAAAAACTTTACATTTGTCTGTATTGCTCTGTGTCACTACCTGAAAGTTACTGAAGCTTTCTTCATCAGTTTTGAATACAAAGTTGTTGCATCAGTAACATATGAAATAGCTTTATTTCAGTATTTTACACAGCAGTACTGTCTTAATTCAACCTAACCTCCTATTATCTGCATTTCAAGCCAAATGCAAGTTAGTAGCAACACTATTTAGTAAAGTTACAGGCACTGAAACTACTGGAAGAAGTGCAGGCATGACAAGCCTGCTGTTACTGCTGGAGGCTAGCCCTTCACACTTGCAACATATGCCTGACATAGTAACATAGGATACCCTGGTTTCTTGTACACCTAGTTAGTACAAAAAAAACCCAAAAAACCAAACCACTATGTTGCAAGCTTTTGGCTTGGCAAGTATAACAATGTTTCTCTTTCTACTTTAAGCTTCAGCTTTTTTTTTTTTTTTTTTTTTTTTTTTCCTTCTTTCAATTCACCTCAGCATTACAATCTCATTTTCCTCACACAGTGAAATAACCTTAAAACAATCCCAAGCCAGGAATTCCTTTCATTTATTGAGGTACAGAGGTGGGGAGACAGGAACCTAAAATGGTCAGTTCTATAACAAGAGAAAGTGAAAGCATTTGACATGAACCTTTGATTAAGGCAAAACCCATGCTTCCAGTAGTTTGGAGAGCAAGGGACAGGAAACAGAATGACAGTCCTTACAAATCAACTGTCAAAGGACAATGGCTTTTTATATCCTGTCATTTTTCACTTAACTGTATATTATCATATAGTTACAGTTTGAAATTTAAAAGGTTTTCGTAAGTTTGAAACAGCAATAGGAAGTTACGCCTCAATACCAAATTATGCCCCATTTAAGGGGTGGGAGAACACTTAAAACTTGCACATATTGTTTAATATGGCTTAACTTTTTTAATGACATGACATTTTCTTATTAAATCTGTAAAACATTGCTGAACTGCTTGTGTAAATTATTAGAAAAATAAAGTCACAATGACAGCTCATGACAAAGATCAGAGGTAGAGGGAAAAGGGAATATGAGGGGAAACTACACCGAAGAAAGGTCATTTCCATTAAGTTAAATCTGAGCATCTTTCAATACATTTAGCAAAACCCCTTGTGTATTCAAACAGCACAGGAGGTCTATATGGTATTATACTAAGCTTCATGACAAGAAGTCGCAGTCTAGCTCACAGTCAAACAGTACAACTCCAGGTAATGTGCATCAAATCAGTAACGCTTCATTTTATATCATAAACATCAACTTGGAAGACATGTTACAATGTAAACTGTAATCTTTTTCCTACCAATGACTGCAAAACAAGTTTCAGAATCTAATGTTAATGTATGTCTGCACCGCTAACTTCACTGGCTACTGACTACTGCTACTTTTTGAGAATCCCTAAAAAAACGACTGGTGCTCTGTCTATTACTGTGACACTTTTCTCTAACCCATGTTAGAGTTTAACTTTCTAAGCAAATTATGCCAGTGAGAAGAGTCATGTGTATTAACTCATTAGTCAGGTTAAAGACACATTATTCTTTTTATAGTCAACATAACTTCTGAATATTGACTACACACTCTCAATCTCTTAAGGATTAACAAAGACCTTCAGTATCAAAAAAACCCAATGAAACAAAAAAGTTATGGGTTATGTGAAAAAATATATCACCAAGACCGTGAATTTAAAAAAATTAGTAAGAATAATGTCAGCATTTAAAAAACAGCACTTGGGAAACCAGTGATTACAGTAAACAAAACCCAATTGGTAGAATTTATGCATTAGCTTAGAGAAAAGAAATAACAAGAAGAAATGAAAAACTATAAAAACCGAGAAGTGTGATATTATAGCAAAGCTATGCATATTAATAAGGATGTCATTTCATTTCCAGGTTAAGTGACAATGATAAACCACTCCAACTACACTCTTGATTCATACAGACCACAGAAGCCTTTGATGGAATTGCAGCTAATGCAGTCTTTTGGGTATGTATGGTGTTACGAGCAAAATGCATGCATATTGGATAAAACCAAAAAACACACACACCACCAGTAACAGTGTTCTACATGAATGAGAACAGAAACAAGTTGTGCCAATAAAAAAGGTTCAATTACATTAAAGGCAAAAGTAAGATGTGATCATGAACAACAGACTATGTAACAGCATGCGCTCTCAAGCTGCCAATTCACCAGTTTAATAGCTATTCTGATTATTCATCTTGTATTACAGTATTATTCTTAACATACTAATAAGTATCCTATTTAGAAATTACTGACTGTTCAGCACTACCTGATTCCATAACAGACTATTCATACAGCTTTTGGAAACAAAATTTAAGTTAAAACTTGTTTTCATGTCTCTACTAAATAATATCTTTACTATAGTGATTTGTCAACCAATACTGCCCTTTTTTGAAGTAAATATCATTAGCAATTTCAAGAAAATTTTCTTTCAAATTAAGAGAAAGAAGTTTGTAAGACGTATGCTTTATTTCTTGTCCATATTATGCATGCACAAATTAAAGACATAATTTATTAGTAACTGGTTTTGAGTTTAGTCACAAAATTAACTATGAGATTCAAACATCACATTGGGTTGTCTTTTGTGCATTGACAGTAATAAATGACTCTTTTGCCCAGTGTTTTTAGGCTGTCCCTTTAAAGTCTAGTTACTATTAGGCAATGATGACTGTAACACTGCCTTCAGTAGACCTCTCCATTCAAATACTACTTTTACTCCCTTTTTTTGAACCTAAACTGATTCTACTTGTGTAGTTATGCATTTTGAACCTAAAAGTAATAGTGTTGAACTAATGAACCTCATCTGGCACTAAAGACAGAGTACAGAGTGATCAGAATTTGTTGCGTGTCTGTATGTATATTATCCACAAGACTTTTCTGAGTAGGACTGCACTTTAAAGTTTATCTTTGTGGGAGCACAAAGAAGCAGCTCTGTCAAAACCCGGCACGATTTTTGTGAGATGGTATTGTCAAATTAGTAAAAGAAAGCTTTGGTTTTGTGATTTCTACTCTCGATTAAGACAATTTATCTAACAACAGCAGACAAGACTAAAAAAGTACATATATATTAGCACACAAATAGTCTATTCACCATATTGTTTACCTTGCACTCAATCTCTGCTTGTCTGCGTTTTGCTTCATTCAACTGAGCAAGAAGTCCTTTGTTCTGTGCGGAAAGATACTGTACCTTCCCCTGTAGGTTGGTAACCTCTTGTTCTGCCCTTCGTAAATGGTTACTATTAATCTGATTCTGAATTTTACAACAACAAAAAAAGGAAAGAAAATGCATGTTAAGGAAAGATCTTTGACATTAATTTAACTCCCCAAAGTCTAACAAGAAAGATTTGTAGATCATCTATTTTAAAAAAAAGTTTTGACGAAAAAGCATTCAGAATTTTCTAAGTGTAATCATAAAAGTTTGCATGACATTTGGTCTATGACCAGGATATTCAAATTGTTCTTAAACAGATGACTCATTGTAAGAACATTATTGCAAAGCTCTTGTACATCTTTTTCCCAATCTCTCATTTAGGTAAGGCAAAGATTTTGTGCATTTGTATCCCACTACAGCAACAAGCTGATACATTTAAGAAGCATCAGGTATGTCAGAAATATTATGTGCACATTTCTGTCCATGAATTCTTGAAAGTAAGATGGCACCTTATTAAGATCAGTGCGTTAGTACAAGTCACACCGGTTTTATATGAAGCTGAGCACAGACCAGTACCTAACGCTGGGACTAATCCATTTCTGTCAAATGATTGCTAAACAGCATAAGCATATACAAAGCCTCAACGCACAACACTGAAGTGAGAAGTACCCAAAGGTCTTGCGACTTTAGTCCATGTAATCCAGACAGCAGGACACTTATGCCCCCTACCGACGGAAATAAATACACAGATGGGGAAAAAGCAACAAAAGGAAAGCACACGATAAATGTAGTTAACAGTATTAACGCTTCAACGAAAAATTTAGAAAGTTAAGGCAAGAGGCAACTTTTATTCAGTTGGTACAGAAAAAGTGGTGCCTCTGTCACAAATAAACCACCTTGTGCCTTGCAATTAGCTTATCTCTCGCCACTAGCACATCCTTACATGCTCTCCTGGTTTCTGGGATTGCTGGAGTTTATCTAGTAAAGGTTTTGGTTTTTAGTTCAGCCTTTTGGATGCACAGGCCTCCTTCAAGTAACAATTACATTTAGCAGGTATTTCATGGGAAGATTTCTCAAAAGCCTGTTACAAATCCTTTTCGATCAATAGCACATTGTGCTTATTGATTCAGTTGGAAGTTCCATACTTCAGCACATTTGCATTTCAGATTTGTTTGCTTAATAACAACTTCTTCCCTAGTTACACAAAAGAGATCTGGGCAGACAAGTTATTTTTGTCTTTTCTGCACAAATCTCAGCCATGGCAAACTATCTTTTGCTTTTCTGACACACAGAAGGTAAAGAAAGCTTCTGCTAAAAAACACCTGACAAACATGCAGCTGTTTCGCTGAGAGTCCACAGTTCAGTAACCAGATTCATGACCTCACTAGATAACCTAGTATAGGCAGTTTCACCAGAAGAAAGCAGTGCCATTTAAAGAATCAGAATTACTACTAGAATCATCAATTAGGTTTGTGAAGTTTAAAACACCTTAAACATACTCTTGTTACACCAGTTACAATTCAATGAATTAAGATTCACAGACATTCACAGAGTCTGCCAATTAGTCCAAATGGGAAATTCAGAAACCTTAGTCCTGGAAAAGACTGACAAAGAGACATTTAAGTTAGACACACTAGATTTTCCCATCTAGTCTAACAACATTTCAAAAGTGCATTTTGGAACTAAAGTCACACCTGTAGATCATAAAGTTCATCATCAGATAGCTACCGTTTGACACCAATTTGCCACCACTCTGCGCGATTCACACATGCTAGTGTTCAATAACATACCTGTGTTTCCATCTCCATCATTCTCTGTTTGGTTTCTTTCAGTTCAGCCTGAGTTTCAGCTTCTCTCAATCGGACTGTCATCAGCTCATCCTGCAGCTCATTCACTGTGTTTTTTCTGGGAGGATCTTTCCATCTTCCAGTAGTACGAGCTAGATGACGCTAAACAAAATAGCATGCCATGGCTGATAATGCCTGATCTTTCCTGGTGTTGCCTTATTTCATTTAAGGTCTCAGAGTTATATGAGGACAAGTTGCTATAGTGCTCCTGTTTATCCCAAAAACTAGAAACCCACGGAAATGTACTAGTTTTAAGAACAGACAATGAAAAGGCTCAAGACAGTGAATTGCAAGTATATTCTGAGACTTTTGCCTATTTCTAGTCCTTACCATCTGGTGAAGTAGGTACTGATCAGGTACTTCCCTTCTACCAGAATGGTTAGCACAGGCTCTCTGCCATCTACAACAACTAGGGATCAACTTCTAACACTTTTGAAGTAAAGTTTCTTCTGGCAGCTGCATTTAAAGATTTTCTCACCTAGGCAGCTTGAGCCACAATTGCTAGTTTCTACTTGATCTCTTCATCTCAAAATTTCATAGACTTTTGCTTTATCATCATTCACTGAAAATAAAAATTGTTAGAAGTGTATTGCTACCCATACCTGCCAGTGTTCCTCCAAATCTTTGACTTGCTGCCTTAGTTCTTTGAGACCCATCAGAGCTTCTGCTTCTCTTAATTTTACTGCAATCAGTTCTTCCTGTAGTCTAGCAACATTTTCCTCATCAGGGAGAGCGCTGTTCCTCTGCAACAAGGACCATTCTCTTAAATACGTATTTGAATAAAACTGCTTAGTGAGACCCACTCCAAGAATATAGACATGGAATGATAACTCTTCCCACTAACCGAACTTAATGACAAGAATTAATTCAAAATAAAAATCTATTGCAAAATAAAATCCCTCAAAAATCTAAGCTCCTGGATATAGCGAGCATGTATAAACATCTTCCAACTGCAAACTACAGAAAAAAATTTGGCAAGGTATTTTTTAGTATTCTGACTTCCAGATTTCCCTAGATGGCATCCCTAATGAAGCATTATTTACATTATTTTACACATAGTCAAAAATATGGACAGAAACCTGTAACATTTAGAGCTAGCTGATAAGAGTAAAGCAAATGAGGAACTGAAATTACACCTTTACAGTTACAGTTTTTATTTAGACTTACAGAAAAAATAATAAATGCAAAATTTTTTTTGGGAAGTAGGTCATCTGTCTTTAAAAAGAAGAACAGATATGTTAACAAAGGAACCATTCATTAGTATTTATAAACAGCAACCAGTCAAGAAAAGGTCTTGTAGATGAAAGTACATGGATGTTTATAGAAACACATCAGGAAAACGTAGAAAGACTAGAGAAAGCTAAACAGAAAACAGGAAAACACATGGCAGGAGTGACCAGGCCAAAGTAAAACTCTGATGAAAGCATAATAATGGAAGTCTGGGAAAAAAGTGAGGGGAAGAAAAAGGACATAGTCTGCCTAATTACGATACCCCTACATCAAATCATTGGTCACCAAATACTCAGTTGAACTGTGCTTCAGCACTTTCTGCTGTATTTCTCAGTAGTGACTTCCAGCAACATTAAGTATTTTTGTAGATATGTTACACTTTCACAGTTGCTGGGTTTTCTTGAGAGTTGAGAGTAAAGTACATTATTAAGATTAAGGGAAAACAGCACAACCGCCATTTATTAGCATCTCTATGTTTCAAAATCATGGGATCCAAGTACTGGCAAATATAAGAAGTGATAGGGTGTGTTTCCGAATGTTTACATCGCTGTCAGTACAGCCATACAGATCTTGGGTTATTGAGCAGAATTTTCCCAGATTACATGACACATCACTAACAGCAGTAAAAAGCTGTATTTGTAGACATTTGAGGCAGTTGATTTCAGTCGCTCTCTCATGCATCTAAGTTTATCATGACAGACTGAAACACTACTGTACATCCCAGTGTCTGGCACACAAGAATTTTCCCTACTGCTCCAGGGTTTTTTTTTTCCACACTGAAGTTTTCAGCATATGCTATCTTGACGCTGATGAAGGCTAAATAAAAATAGTCTTTTTGACCTTTGAGAAATACATTAGATCCCGAATTCTTTCCAATGTTCACTACAATGAAAACTACCACACTACTAGCCTGTTAGACTCCCACCAGGGCCCTCAGATACTTAAAAAAGTAAAATCTTGACTCCAGTGGGTCTGGCCACATTCCTGAATATAAAACTCTTCAAAATTTCCACAAGGAAACAATTTCCAAAGCCAATACAACAGGATCTGAAAAGTGTGCTTTGATAGGTCAGTTAGTGGAGATTTTTTCTTTCCTTTTTTTCTATTTTATTTTGCAGTTAAGTTTTTCTTCAAAGAAATGTCAATGTTTGACAGCTGGTTTGAGCATTGCTTGAACTCTGGGATCAGTAAGTTACAAGCTGGGATGGCACTCAAAAAGCAGTAGAGATTTGGCACTAAACGGTGGAGATATTTCCCTGTCCATCATGGAACAAAGCAGAAGACACACAAGAACTCAAGACCTGGGAACAGTAGTGTTGAACTCTTTCCTCCTCCCTTCCCAAACTACTTAGTTTCACATCACCTCAATGCTCACCCTAAGCATCCTGCTCTTGTTGGAGGATGCAACTTTGAAACAATCTATGTTTACTGTAAAGGCTCCACCAGAATCCAAGTTTTCCACTGCAGTGGGCTTCAGGAATATGAGAAAAGCAATCTGTTCTTCACAAACCTTTCCCAGTGTGAAGAGACCTTAGTTTTTTCCTCATTAACTTCAAGTTTGGAAAGCATCTTGCAATTGTGAAAACACAGAAGAGAAGATTCTAAAGCAGAGTTATGCAAAGAATTACAGGGATCTGTATTCTGTTTCTAGTGCTATTTTATACAGAGGGTCCTGGTTTGATTTACCTTTTCCATCTCTAGAACTTTATCTTGCATCTCCTTCAGGGCACAATGGGATTCTGCTTCACTCAGCCTGGCTTGGACCAGCTCTTTTTCCAGTTGTAGCACAAAGTCTTCACTGTACCGTGAACTGCATTTATGCTACAAAGTTTGCAGAAATATATTTAGTATGAAGCACAGATGGTTTGAAAGGGGTTTTATATGCCAGATTTGGAGTGAAAAGTACATTCAAATGTGTAACATTAGGAATACTAGCTTAAGACCAACAGAAGCGCTTACCTTATACAAGTCTATTAACGTGTCCATCCAAACTGCTAATAAGAACCCTAACACTATGCCCCTCAAACAGCTGCACCTCCACAGCCAAATGTTTAAGACCAAACTGAGACCCCATCAGTATGATGAGCAACAACTCACAGTTTTTCCTCATTGTTACCCAAACTGAAAAATTCTCAAAGGATCTGTGATTATTGTGTAATAGGCAGAAAAAGATGCTTAGGAAAGGCTAGCTAAATTACAAGGTTAATACAAGTATCTCTCTTGATCCCTACTCACTTAAATGCAGATGCAAAACAAGGCTTCCATAATCCTGGATTTAAAAGAAAGCCATGTATGCTTCAATGGATGATCACTTTGGTTTCCACTCCAGCCTTTGGCTCTCATTTGCTCACACTATACATATTCCTTCTGAGATCCTCTTCCAGGGCAAGCCCTGTAGATTTATGAGAAAAATCCAGACACAAGCAGCAGTACAGCCCCTTGACAGACAGCACAGGCCTGAGCTACAAAGAAATTTGGTTCTTTCCATAAAGGACTTCAAGACTACCGCCAGTCAACTTTGCACACCCAAACACATTCCCTCAGTAATAAAACAGCAGTTCAGAACTTAAGGAAACACAAAGTCATAGTAAAAACAACGTTTGAAAATTACTTTAAGAACGACTTCTTCAGCAAAAAATCTTTTATGTATTTGCCTTAAGCTCTAGAGTTTGTGACAAAAACCACAATGTGAATGTAGATTTCCAGACACCAGCCAAAGGTTTTATCTACAGTAACACTGTTTTGCTTGGCTGTGTTGAAAAGATTTCTGTAATACAAAGCACTAAAAACGTAATTCTACAGCCATTTACTTGCGAAAGAAACAAGCCTTTGCTTGGCTTCACACAACTGGATTTGTTTTCCTGCAGCTTTTCTTAAAATCTCAGAAATAGTAAAATCTCAGACTGACACAACCATTCCTAATGTTATTTTGGCCAATGACAGATTATTACATGTAATTACAGAATGCTTTTCCAGGACTCTATACTGAAGGGCAACTAACAGATTGTCCAGCAGCTGCCTAGTTAACTTTGTTTATGCATTTAAGCACTAACTGTAGCGCTTAAAATACATTATTTTTTTTTATTTTCTACATTTTGGTTGCAAATTGAAAAGTAGTATAAATAAAGTGTATTGTAAAATAAAGTGAAGCCTTCCATAAGGTTCCAACACTCAGTTAAAAGCATATATTCTATCAATTATCATCAGTCATTTTAGCATGAGTTCCTGAAAAGAAACTATGCATTATGGAGTTGCTGTAACAACAACCAAACATGTGACTAAATATTACCTTGCAAAATGCACATACTTCCATCTGAATGTTTAGACAATTAAAATTGTCTTCCCGTAATACACTTGAAGAGCCTATTTAAAAAGCAATTTTACCTTGAACTCTCATTTCTCAGATTCAGTTTTCAAGCATTCAGACTGGTGAACTGAGTAATCGTTGAAAATTAGAGTATCACTGGGAAAGACTGAGATTTGTGCTCCAGAGGTGTATTTCACTGGCAAAAATCGTTAGATTATTCATTTTTGTACATCCAGCAGAAACTAGCTTTTTCATTTAGAAACAATACGAGAAAAAAACAGAGAAAAAATCCCTTAGCACGTAATTATTAGGAACTAGTTAGAACAGGCTGATTATCCTCACCCTTAACTCCTCAAATACATCACTTTTAGCATGCCTCAAAAGAAAACCTTCTGTATTCTGTTGAAGTCAGGCACAACTTCCTCTATGCAGTTCTTCATTTACTAGCAGCATGAGGAAGAAACCACCTTCCTCTTAATCTTTTGGTTATCCACCACACCTAGAAGTCTTTGGTGAGATTAGATGTGCCAAAGCCAGACGAGTACCGTTCTCTTCAAAACCATTCCGGCAAATATTTATGTAGCTGAAGCACTGAACTCCACCAGCACTTCAGAATATTGTTAACTTTACAATTATTTTTTTCCTAGTTATCACTATAAAAATTTGTACAGGTTATGTACTGTTTTTAAAAACCTTTCACTGACAAAATTGCTCTCTACTAAGATGTAAAAGTTAGCATCCGAAGTAAAATTAAGTGTGAAGTCTCCATCTCAAACCTTATTATCTTCTGCTTCCTTTCCCCCTTCCAAATGACCTTAAATATATTCAGAAATACGTGGAATACATTTGATCACACTTAATATGTGATTTATCATATGATCACTAGTACTATTTTCAGGTCATCTGGGAGAACTACTATAGCAGAACTTCCCTTTCTTTCACTACGGAACAATGGTAAGAAGAACCTTTCTAAGAAGACTCAACACCTTGCAATAAAAGGCTTTCTGGTTCAACTGCAAACTCCCTATAATTTTTCCTGTGCTGAAGTATTTAAAGTTGCATGTAATTTGGGCTTCTGGTGTTGGACTTCAGTCAGAAGAATACTCCTCTACCCATCTTTGCATTCAGCCTTACAAAGAAGTGCTGCAATGGAGAATTTCTTCATAAACACAGACACACATCCTGTAAGCACTTCCAATACTTACCTTTAAGCCATCCAGTTTGTGCTATCAAACCTCATAGAACAGATAGAATAAACCCTAGATAATATTTAAACACAAATGCATAACCTTTTTACAAAGTATGTTCGTCATCTTAGAAATACTATGGTTTAGATAATACTTTTGCTACCACCAACAACAAAAAAAGAACCTACAACCCTACTCTTATTTCTCCTGCCTCTTAATTTACAAGTAAAAGTGAACTGCATTTTGGTTTTGGCATTTTTTTTATAAGTTCATTGTACAATCATTTTTGCTATTCATAAACAAAACTGAAATAATTGGAGAAAAAAATTAAAGCAAATATTCTTAAGACAATACTGAAGAGGAATACTGCCGAGAGAAAAGCTACTGGCACTAGGAAGCAGCAAAAAGATTTCCAGCATACTCAAAAGTGAAATGCCAAAATTCAAAAGAAATTAATGAATTTCCACAAGGCGGTGCCCTAGGTGCACACAGCTGTTTACATTTGTTGCTCCTATTGCCATGCTTAGCAAAGTCAAAAGCCTGTTCAGTTACAAACCTTACTAATGCAGCAG
This sequence comes from Falco naumanni, assembly GCF_017639655.2. Taxonomy (NCBI): domain Eukaryota; kingdom Metazoa; phylum Chordata; class Aves; order Falconiformes; family Falconidae; genus Falco; species Falco naumanni. The sequence continues at coordinate 16,546,259 of NC_054064.1, read as the reverse complement.
AATCTAGGGAACCAACAACTGAAACCATCTTAACACTTTCACTACATTGTCCAAGTTAATTCACACAGCCCTCAAAACCACAGTATGATTCCTTACGCTGCAAAATTAGTCAGCTACCAGGCCCAAATCCCTCTATAGCCACATGGATTTACAGCCTCAGTTCCACTCATGTTCACATTTAAGTGGAGGAAGACAAGGCTGCAAGCATGCAGGGTAGGAAGTGTAGCTCTTAACTGCCCATTCTCGCATTTTACACGCTCTCCACTCCCGCAGTACCTGTCCAGCTGTCTGCCCCCACAGCTTCAATCCAGCCAATTCTGCAATCCACAGTTATCTGACAGTTTTGCTCATGACCAGTTCCCATGCCTAGCCAGCCTGCCAGGCTTCCCCAACATTGTACTTCATAAAGTCCCCAGCATAATTAAAAGCACTAAAAAGTCGTATTACCCATCAACTTATAGATAAATATAGCATTTTAATCTGTTTTAATAACTTTTAATTGAGTACAGGTAAGTAACAGGGATGCCTCCAAAAACACATTGCAAAAGTGTATGCACTATTGTAATCAGACAGTAAACAACTGGGTACCCAGGTCTATAAACATTTCTTATTTTATTTTACCTGAAAGATTACAGCATACCTAAAATTTTGGAAAGCATCACTAGAACATCCTGATCTTCTTAATCATAATTTCTGCATTTTTTTCCCCTTGTAAATGTCATGGTTTAACCCCAGCCAGCAACTAAGTACCATATAGCTGCTCGCTCACTCCTTCCCACACTCCAGAGGGGCAGGGAGGAGATTCAAGAAAAAAATAAAACTTGAGGGCTGAGATAAGAACAGTTTAATAATTAAAATAAAATACAGTAATAATAACAATGATAATAATTGCAATGAGAGGAGAGAGAGACGGAGAGAGGAATAAAATCCAAAAAAGGGACAAAACCCCAAGTAATGCACAATACGATTGCTCACCATCCACTGACTGACGCCTGGCCAGTCCCTGGCCACCTCCCCCAGCTGTATATACTGAGCACAACCTATGGTATGGAATGTCCCTTTGGCTAGTTCGGGTCAGTTGTCCTGGCTGTGTCCCCTCCCAGCTTCTTGTCCCTCCAGCTCTCTCGCTGGCAAGGCCTGAGAAACTGAGAAGTCCTTGACTTAGTGCAAACATTACCTAGCAACAACTTCAAACATCAGCTGGTTATCAACACTATTCTCATGCTAAATCCAAAATACAGCACCACAAGCTACTAGGAAGAAAAATCAACTCTATTCCAGCATGAAAAATTAACTCTATTCCAGCTGGAAGCAGGGCACTACAGAAATTGCGAAGATTAAATAAAAAACAGCATTACACATTACAGAGTAACAGCTCATTAATAACTCCTTGCAACTATTCTAAATGAGGTATCTTCTTTACACAGAAATGCATTAAACAGACATCATAAATATTTCTAAAATGTTCTATTTAAGTTATGATTTCTTTTCAGTCTAACAGTAAGTCTCATCTCCACCTTCCAAGACAAGATACAAGTATTTCCTATTTCCAGAGTTTTGGTGGAAGATGTGTAAAACAAACTGCTATATTGCCTGTAAGGGACCTCATAAGCAGCTGCAGCATGTTACACTTCTAAAAAGTTTTATTTCATACACCAGAAATGCCCAGGGCTTCAGACAAGTCCTTGGACACCACTTAGTATGAGCACATTCACATCAACACTGCTAGTGCACAGTTCATTCAGCAAGCGAAGACTGCTGAAACCGCCTCCCTCACTCCCTCCAGAGAAGATACTGAGGACTTAGTAAGTGGCTTAGAGAAAGTAACTTCAGTCTCACAGTAATGGTCTGAACTCTTGCACATTGTTCTACCTAAGCCACACAGTACCTACAAACACAGTACTACCTACAGCTGCTAAGAGTTATTTATCTTCTCTATATGCACATAAACTCATGCTATTTAATCAAGTCCTGTAATTCCAGACTCAGGGACAATAACTTTTTATTTTTCAAGCAGCAAGTTTAAGCGTGCTAGGGGGGAAAAAAAAAAAAAAAAAAAAAAAAAAAAAAAAAAAAAAGGGTATGCAGAAGAAACATTAACATGGAAGAGACCAACTTAAATGAGAAGCTAGGTAAAGGCATTACGAATCAACTCTCAAATCCGAGTATTCAGAGTGACACAATTTGCAATGGCTAGAATCTTGGCATTAGGAGCTACCAAAGGTTTTGCATGCGTTTTTTTGTTAGTATTTCTTTGGTGGCAGTGGGGTTTTGGGGTGGGTATTTTTGTTGTGGAGTTTTTGGCTTGGTGTGATTTGTTGTGGGTTGGGTTTTTTCTTAAACAAATAACATGTATCTATGCAGGGTTATTAATCTCATCTATCAGTATGAACAGACCAAAACATCACTTAGTTCAATCTGTAACTCTCAGAATGCAAATCACAATGAACAAGCATTTACAAGGACAGCACGGAGACCATGTCATGATGAGGAAAAATAAACACAAGTGAGTGAAAAAGATGAGATGATGTGCTGCCAGGCTCCTTACCCATTGCTGCTGCTGTTGGAGCTCCCTGATGGTATTCTCAGCTTGCTCCAGTTTAGTAATGGCCTCATCACTCTGCTGTTTGATGGTGGCCAGCTCCCGTTTTATGAGGTAGTTTTCCTCAGCCTCCTGGGCCCTTGTCACTTGTCCCTTAGGACATAATTTATTTTTTTTAAGCAATTGAGGACAAATCCAAGAAAGATTGCCTTTGTGATGCTTAGCTGCTTATTTCATAAGATTGGTTTTGCAAACAGCACAGAGTACAATTGGTAGAAATTTTAGGACAAGGTAGTACTAAACAGCTGCTCTAGTACTTTATCACAAAATTCAGCATTTGTTTAGCAAGCACAATTGCGTACTTGCATACAATAAATTTCCTTTCATGCAACATTACTCAGTTGTACATGCACAGATTTAAGTTTGCAATGTTCAATTTCAGTGTTAATACAGTGTCATAGAATCCATTTGTCATAGGAATTTACCAAAATATTACATTAGGTTAGGAAAATTATTGTAACGTGCAGGTATAGGGTTTATATATATTTTTAGTAAACAAAACTAAACAAGTTTCTAGCGAGAGATTAGCTCTATATTTATTCCAAATCAGCAAAGCAGGGATAGAGTACAGCATGCAAATACGCATGCATTAAAGCAGTTTGGGGGTTTTTGAGAGTAGGAAGAGAGGAAGAGAGTCATACAGTAAAAGACTAAAAGACTATACCTGTATCAATCTATCTGCCAAGGAAGCACTTTCCTACAAAGGAAAAATTCAGATAGGAATAAGGAAAAGAAAAACCCAAAAAAACAAAGGGATGATAATAGTGACAAAAAGACAAGAACTGAGAGAAAGAAAATGCCCAAATTCTACCCATTTTCTACACAAATTCTTTTTGCAAACTTAACAACTTTTCACATAGAATTAAGGCAACTCAGCCTGAAAGTCCCAGGAAGCAGCCTTTCCTGCAAACAGATTTAACACGGTCCATCTTTGATACAAGAAGGTCTCAAAGCCAGGTTTTTGTAACACTTAAGTCACCTACAGGAGATAGGTGTTTTTATCTGAATGGCTTGGCTCCCTAATCAACACAAGTTACTGGAAGGAACATGACCTAATACAATCTAGTAGGCAGATGCAAGACAGAGTATGATCCATCCACAACATGAAAGGCAGGCATAATTTGAGCACAAAGGAAACTCCACTAAGCACTCAGGCATTCATGCAGACTAAAGCTTCCAAAAAGATGAAGCAAGAGAGTTAAATGGTGCAAACTGACAGACACAAATAGAAAATTTCAACTATGACAACTATTATTTTGTTTTACTGAACTCTTGCAGCAACTCAACTGAGCAGTTCATAGATTCTCTTTTCCTGCCAAAGTTTTGCAAGAAAGAAAACTTCATTTATGCACACTGACAAGCACTACACTTCCCCTGCCCTATCCCCCACCCCCCACCCCAGTCACACAATTAATTTCTACTCTATCACTCAATCTTTGCAGATTCTAAAACAGAGAACACATCGATTCACAGACCATCTTTGTCCTTGGAACTTTTATTAAAATTGAAGCCCAGGCTGGTTGATAAGAGCTATTACTTAGAAGTTAAAGTGTTACAGTACAGCAATTAAGTTCATTAAGGTACGCTAAAAGTAATGACAAGTAAATCATATAGGTTAGGATGAGGAAAAAACCTGAAGCTTCCAACAGAAGACTGAACACGTTTGCTCATACTTCGTTATCTGTATTTCATATGTTGTGATGATAAGGATCTTCAGAAATTCTTATTAACAGATAATATCGTCCCATTTTGAAATGTTCTAATTCCAGTCCGAACAGGATACTCAAAATTAATTCTGAAATTTTAAGTACAGAGTTTGCAAAAGCACTAGCGTCTGGCAGTTCATCATGGACCTTCTAATTAAAAAAAAAATATCTGATTTCAAACCTCTGTGAGTTTGGTATAAAACAGACATATTTACTATTATAAGTTTGCCAACAGCACTGAAGTGATTCGCTACAGCTTCAAACTTCTTCAAAAAAGTCTGCTCTTTTCAGTTACTTTCATCAGCACTTCAACATTAGAAACAATGGTGTTTATAAAATTGTATTTTTGGTCACAACTGTCACAATATGTCCTCCTTGTGTGCATTTTTCCAAACTAAATTCAGAAATCAATTAATTATAATCTGACAGAGATTAACTGTTTTTTCAAGAAGCTGCAACGGATTTAACATCTGAAGTGTGACATCTTTCAGTTATGTCACTAAATTCACTCCGCCATCTTCTTCCCTGTGAAACATGAACTGTTCGCAACTCGCAACCGCGTTCAAATTAATCTGTTGAAGGACAGCTGCTGTTCATGGTTAAGACAGACAAGAATGTTCTCGCTCCGGAGCAGACAAGCTCAGCTGCAATGTCACAAGCATGATCCCAGAATATAGGGGAGGCCACTGGAGAACACCACCTGCCTGTTGGCAATGTATTGACAACAGTTATGCGTAGTTTTAAAGTTGTATCCAGTTACAAAGAAGCCTAAAAAAACCCTATTCCAGACTAAATCTGTGAGAAATAAGTCTTAAAAAGATATTCTCTGCCTCCGTGTACCCAAAATTGCTACAAAAATTCAAAACTACGTAAAAAAATTAATGGCAGCAGGCTTCCTGTACTGAACGAGAATGCTGCAACAACCTGCCCTCTACTGCTGCATTCACTAGTGATTAAGTAACCTGCTTTCAGCTCCATCACTCTCCAGTCATTGGTAGGTCATTTCGCTCCTACATAAAAACACCCAGCAACTTCCATTTTTCAAAACTGCGGACTGTCTCACAATAACCTGTTTTCCACCCAAGCAGTCCACTATTTTACATAGTCTTCTGGACTTTGAACAGATCCTTCTAATACAGAAAGAAAACAGTACAACAGTTGGGTATGTCAAAATGTTTAGTTTCATATTTACTACAAGCCAGACATAAAAATCTTAAAACATTTGTGAGCACTGACCCTAATTGCTTTGTTACCGCCATGCTCTTTGGCTAAGAACTGTTAGTAAACACCAGAGTAGCAGAAAAACCAGTAAGCTATAATTCTGAGATTTCCATTTCATATAATAAAATTGCCACCAGGTATAAATTAGCACAGATTAAATCTAATCACCAACATACTTACTTTTTCTAACGTTTCAATGCGCTGTTTTAGGAGTCTATTTTCAGTTCGTAACCTCTGGAAGGCAAACAGTTCAGAGTTGTATTTCTCAAGTCTGAATTGGAAATCTGATAAAAACCAAGCAAGCTAACAACATTTTTACCTCATCACATCTACAAAAATCAATACAAACTCAGAAGTAATTAACGACCTTTTAAACATCCTTTTATATGATGTACTAATTCAAAAGATGAGTTTAAACAGCTTGATACAACAAAGATGGTAAGTTTTGTGTTACACAAAAGCATCTGTGTTGCATTAGCAGATAGCAGTATGTCTGCAGGTGAGCCCCGGGGCTTAACCGCACATTAGACTTGAGAGCCCCCTGTACATGAACACAGCTGGACAGTCTTCATGGTTAAGGGACATGAAAGCGCACTCCCTGCACTAGGACAAGCTAATGACATAGCTGCAAGGTATACTTCCTTTTCCTCCCAATAATTTATGTTAAATTATAGCATAACGTTTATTCAATCTGTTAACATTATACTGAGAATTATTTACCTCAAATGCCCCAGAAGTGAGAAAGAATTGTACTGAATTGCGTATTTTACCAGTGCATTTCCTGTAAATTTCAGCATCAGATAGAAGAGATCTGTATCCCTAAGCAGAGAGCCATGGATATCAGTTCATTAATGCTTTATTCTGCCGGAGTAAGAGGCAGACTCAATGTGCTTGTTTTTCCATCTCCCAAAAATAGCAGAGCTTCTTAGCTGGAGAGAGCAAGTCAGAAATGGTTTCTATGAGGTCCCAAAGCAGGGCCTACAAACAGTTTGGGTTGCTGGGTTTTGTTGGTTGTTTGGTTTTTTTTTTTGGTGGGGTGAGGCGGAAGGTAGGAGGTGGGGGATGTATTTTAATATGTTTTTGTTGAGGTGGAATTTTTTTGTGGAGTGGGAGTGCGTGTGGGGGGAAGCAGAGAAGGATTTGAAATGTTAAAATACCAGAATCTGGAGTTACAGTTGTCTTTCGAATGGTTTTATTCTGTCTTGTTCTGCAGTGAGCTGTCTTTTAAGTCCTGCAAATCTGATTTCAGATGCCACTACAACAGGTCCTAATGCTGCTACTAACTGCCTCGCTGCCTGTAACAAACTGCCTGAAAAAGCATGGAACACCTTTGCGCTCCCAGGTGCATGTCACTGAATTTTCCTGAAGAACCAATGCCTTAAACTGATATTGAAAGGCAAAAGGAAGAAGGAAGGCTGTACCTCACTCCCCCTACTGAGCTTTATACACAACACTTGCCCATCACTTCTCTCACTGCCTTTTCTCACGGAACTAGCTGAAAACATGACACAAGGAGGGAAATCCAGATGAAAAACCACGCTGTGAAAAAAAAGTGAAAAAGGAAAAAAGAGCAACAAAAGTCTATTTATGTCACAAAAGCAAAAAGATGCAGTGATTAAGTACATACAGGAAGTAGTTCAGTTAGTAAAAGGGAAACAAACTGCACTCTCTGGGTAGAGGGTTTTCCACATTATGTATCAATTGCAAAAGCTCCCAAAAGTGACTGCAGACAGAAGGCACTCCATCTTGGGCTCAATGCATAAGAACAATCAGTACCTCAAAATCAATGATAAACCCCTCAAATACATTCTCATAAACTCTGTCTTAACATGTGTCTTACAAACCTCCTGCGTGGGACATCTACATCTAAACCAGCATATTTGGAACCTCTGATAAATGAGGCCATCTATAATCATGCTTTAGTCAGCAGAAAATAATAAAAACTAACTAAGTACAGCAGCTGCCCATCAAAGACTTTTCTTTAACCCTCCACCAGAAGTCTCAATAATTTCACTGTAAGTGTCCTTTATGAACAGACATCCCAAATACAAATGCTGAAAGAAAAGAATTCGGGGACCTGAGTTACACGTCTTGCTACATATACAGATCAAATAAGTAACCTCACATCTAGGAATTCAACTGATCCGTAAATAAATTTGTTCAGGCTCTCTTACTTTAATTTCAACTTGTTCTTCCATTTCTTTTGTCTTTATTGTAGTGTATTCCTTTTCTAACCTAAAAATTAGAAACAGTAAATTATCATTAGAAAAATTATGGATAACTTGCTTGTTGGTGTAATACCTAACAAACAACAGCAGGACAGAGATACTGTTAAAGCGGCCACTTGAAATGCACTCTAAGCGTTGAGACTGGACATTAAATTTAAACACAAAGACTTCTGCAGGTATGAGCGGACCCTGAACCAGCACTCTGAAGCAAGGTGCTTGCTTGTATACATTTACAGTGGCAATGATTTGGAGCTACTCTGTAATCACCGCTCAATGTGCTTTTACAACAATCAATTTAATAGATACAGCCAAAAGAAAACAGAGCTTGGAAAGCCTGGAAGACAGAAAGATGCAGAGATTTGAGACAAATATCTTAAGCATATAAAACCATTTTGGCCCCTCTCCAGCAAACCACAAAATTGTCCCAATTGAAAAGGGTGGCAACAAGAACAAAAAAAGTTGAGATAAACAATGTCTTTATAGAAGGCATCCAAGGCAGTTTAGCCTCGAAATGGTAGGATTTTACACTACATCCACTTGTATTAGCTTTCAAAGAAAATTTTTTTCCTGAAAGCTTTGTTACTACTGTTTTAAAGACGACTGCTCACTCTACAGCACTGATCATAGGGTGCTGACAGAAGGACTGGAAAATTCAACTTGAAAGACCCTAGCACAATCTACAGTGCAAGGACAGGGAATATAAAATACATTACAACCAACTGCAGAATCACCAAACTTAACCCTGGAAAAAGCACAATATGTGCTGCTTGGCTTATCAAAACATAATTTACCAAATGCAGAAAAGACAAGACACACAACTAACTGTAAAAAAACCGAACATATCATGCTCAGTATTTCAAACTCCACATGAAAGTTATTTTACAATTACCAACGTTATTACAAAATTTCACCAATTTCTATTTTAAACAACACTGATCTTGACCATACATGCACTCTTCAGCACTGTGAATAATTCTCCAGTTCCTGAGAACTAAAGTCTTAAGAATTTAGGCCAAATCATGAAGTTTAACCTTTCCCCACTTCACCCTCAAAAAACCAAACACCCACACCTACCCCACCCCCCAAAAAACCCCAATAAACAAAAAACAAACCACACCAGACCCCCGCTTCTTTTTCTATTCAGATCTTGTTTACAGTCGTGCTGTAATTCCCCGTAAGTTGCAGCTTTCTTCAAAAGCTTTTCAGGTTATTTTAAAAAATGAAATATGGCTTTATTATGTTTTAGAAAAATAGCAAATACTGCTTTAGAAAAATTTTCTGGCAGACAGAACTTCAGTTTAGAGTATAAAACACCAAAAAATTTGATGATGGAAAATTCAAAATGAAATACCAAGTAACTAGTTTTAAAGATAGACAAACAGTAGCTCTTAGCAACAGCATAATCTATTTTCTCAAAATGTTATACCTACTTTTTCATCTTTTTTGCATTGTATTTGACTTGGTAAGATGCTTGGATTAATTTGTCTGGACCACTGTCAAACTGATGTGGAATGACCTTTTGAAAGTGCTAAAAGCAATCAGAGCACAAGATTACATGTAATTAATAGCTGCAAGGAAATACACACACCATTACATGCTTCAGACATCTCTTACAATTATTATAACCTTAATTTACCTGTAACATTCCTTCCATGTCAAGTTGTAGTAATTCTGCTTGGTTCATCTGAAGTACTGCTAAACCTACTCGAAATACTATCTCTAAACCCTGAAATCAGAAGTTAAGAAGTATCCAACAATTATTCATGGCATTGTCAACAGTACAGAACGATTCTACTATTTACTAATGGTGGACATGTCACCCAGTTTCCCAAACAAGCAAAAGGGCTACTGAAAAAACTCTGAATTTCTTATTTTGTCCCAGGGAGTAGTCTGGCTATTTGTCCTGATGTCAGACCCCCTCTCAGAGAGGCTAGTGCTAAGGTAAAACATCGAGTAACAGGTCTTCTGTCAGCTTTATCAAACATTTTAAATACATCTAGTACAATCCCCCAGGTCCTTCTCAAAAAAGCCTCCCCTCGCACCCCCCCCCCCAAAAAAAAAAAAAAAAGCCACAGTATAACTCAGTTAAGCTATTTAAACTGATACAAGGGAACGTCTCACTGATATATGCTGTCTTGGACATTCTTGAGCACAAGCTGAAAGGATCCACCTTTGTCTTACTATTTTCTAGAAGATGATTGCATAGAAAGAGCATAAATGACCTAGACGCTGTGGTTTGTTACCAGTTACAACCATGCAAAACTAATTTAGGTGTCTTTGTGACAGTGACACAATAATTGCATAAATTTCTTTGGCTACTGTTTGTCATCTGGACAACAAAAGATGCCAAGACTCCCTCCTCTTGGCCTGCTAATCCCCATGGAGCTTTAACTTTGGCCTGAAAGCAGCATTACTTTCCACCCCAAACTTACTATAACACTGAGAAACTGATGTCCCTGTTCTATGCAACGCTCTTGCTGCACCCAGAACTGACAGGTTTGCTACCTCTTCAAAAGCCTTGGAGTGCAAATACGCATGCAGCACCTACATTCAAAGATACAGCTGCTCTTCCTTGACAAACTACATACACACCTTCCCCTACAAAATAACCCGATGAGCATAACGACTAAAAAGCAAGACTATGAGATTTGCCCTCATAATGAGGTTTATACCACTACCTAAATAACTACTTTTAACAGCTGCTCTTGAAATAGAACACATGAGTATTGAGTAGTTACCTCAGACATAAAGATATCAAATATTCTTGTTGCAATTGGTAGGGGAAAAGTTGTAAGGAATATAGTTAAAAACCATGATGACGCATACATAGAAGTGTGGAAACTCTGAGACTGAAAGTGCACATAAAGCTCTGGAAGATGCTCCTGAAAGAAAAAACGATGAAAAAAAAATACACGTTAAACTTCTGCTGGTAGTTTCAGTGTATCCATGATTTTGTCAAGTTTTGACTAAAAGAAGAAAATAATTGATATCTAGTACAGACAGCAGCTTCATAACACAAGACTAGGAACAATATTACTCATCAAGAACCATGCTACACAAGTCCCAGCACAGACAGCCCTACAGCACTTCCACCCTGCAAAGCAGAGATTATGGGAACACTTCCCGATCCTAACAGGAAGTCCCAAGCTTGTAAATCCCCAAGACACATGTAGAGTGGGCTACCAAAAGAGCTGAAAAGACCCAGGGTACAGCCAGAGACCTGTGTCTCATTTGCTACATAACATCCCACCCTGACCATCACATTCGGAACTGGATCACAACACACAAACCTGTTTGTCTCCACCAGCCCAACCAGGAAGAAAAAAGAAAAAAAGTGTTCTGCGCCCCAAATCTGAACGCCATTTTTAGTTCCACATATGAGGGTATCTCCCAGTTTCCATCTTTTAAGATATTTATATATATATTTTTATATATATATAAGATAATTTATAATTGACTATGAAGACATTGACTTTCAGAATCTTCAATCCAAACAGAATTAGACATCCATGTCCTTAAACTGTAGCAATACAAATCCCCATGCTTCAGTGTTTAAAAGCCAGTCGCTGCCTGCCAAAGGTTAAAGAAAGTAGGGCCACACAGCCACATGCATTTACTTTTCAAGTTCTGAAACTAGCTACTGTCAAGAGAACAGCCTATTAGCCAACAGACATGCCTGCCCTTGAACTGTAATTCCCAAGTTCCTTTGTTAATAGTTACTGAAGAGAAAGTTTGATTTTGTATGTACCTGTATCATGCATTCAAACTGGTACATACAAAGGCCCAGCTCAGCCATGCTTGGTTTAAAGAGTTCTCGTAGTCTGTAATCTTGCATTAATTTAACAAACACACAGAATGCCTCTTCTTCTGGCATCTATATTAAAAATAGAAAAGCACAGTAAAAACTCTAGACAAGTGTAAGGATATATCAGAGTAAGTGCTTGGGAGGGTTTGGTGTTTTTTTGTGTGTGCACGCACAATGGGATTTTCTTGTGTTTGTGGCGGGTTTTTTTTTTGGGGGGGTGGGTGGTTTGAGGGCAGGGGGGATTGGTTGGTTTTGTGTTTGGTTTTGAGTTTGTGTTTGGTTTTGAGTTTGTGTTTGGTTTAGGTTTTTTTAAGAAATTTATAATCAATTACTGTAATAAAATTTTGTATATTTGAATTCCATCAAGTGATTTCTAAACTGAAATGGAGGTCTGCAAGTTCCTTACACCCTACTTTGTCATAAAACAAAAGGCAGTAATACAAAGGCAGCTTTAAGATTATCAAATCAACGGTGAAGTTCCATTTGAACTCTGAGGCGATTCAGTGTAATAGAACTGAAATGAAGTTTGTTAATGGTTGAAACAACACTAACCAAAACAACTTGCAAGTCTGCAAACCTACCTTAGCTCTGAGAAATAAACGTATTCTCCCACTCAAAGACAGTGTCTTCTTGGCAAACCGAACCACAGAGAATAAATCTTATTTGATTTGCAGAGTAAACAGCTGCCCTTGACAATTCCATTGTAGCAAAATGACGAAGGAAAACTATTATAAAAATGCCCAATAAGCCACCATGATATATTAGGCATTCTAGCAGGGATTGTAAAGGTTCGCATTTTTAATATCATGTTTACCTGCATAAGCAGCAATCCAACAATAAAAGCACTTCCTTGACAGTATCCAACCTCACGATCCACCAAAGAGTAAGCCTGGGAAATAAAGTTTCAAGATGCTCAACAATAAAACATCATTACCAATAAAAAGTAATCATTGTTCATGCTAATTTAGCATGTTATGTTACAAATAACTTACTCTTCCTCTCTCAAATCCAGTGAGGACAGACATTCTATTGAGAAGTTTTACTCAGCTATGCTAGCTGCTACCTGCTGCTACAAAGGCTATGAACTCTGCTCTCTGATAGCCTACAAAGCTGAAACTAAGGCAGGCAATACCTGAAAAAAAACATGCAGTTTTCAGCTACAGGAATTTGCCAAAAAATAACAGAGACAGCTGGCATACAAACTGTGCAACGTTAGGTTACTACTTTTATAGGAGACAGATCAGACAAACGAACAACTGTTCTTTCCAAAAAGAATTGTGCACTGCAGGTTTTTTTACAAGCAGAGAAAATAAAGTGATCCCCATGCATGTTGCAGCTTCATTTTAGAGTTTTGGAAGTTACGAATATTTGGAAACCTGTCAACTTTTCTGTTGAAACTATGTCGTACAGAAAAGCCTGTCTTTCAAAATGTAAACTCCAGTACAATTAAGACAAAATAATGCAAACTTCATTTTACGGTGGCATTCTCATTTTGTGCCTGGGCACTGTAACGACTGCACATTAGCTTGTACCTGCCATCTGCTGCTACCACTTGCAGGATCTGAGACACTTAAAAAGTGCAGACCAGTTCTGATGTACAGTGTTCTTGTCTTGGGCAACGTTGTTCACTTCACAGCACACTTTATTCCATTATACTATCAGCAGTTAGCCTGTGACTTCATTTTAATGAAAACTTATGAAGCTTTTTAAATTTCTTATGAAGTAAACTGTAGGAATACCGCATCTGAAAGCTATCTTTGAAACCGGAATGCCATTTGTTAAACCATCCGGTGTCAACTAGAGTAAATTTAAGAAACTTAAAACACATGAAACTGATGCAAGTTCACTATATACAAGGCAAATTATTTTCCAGACTTCTGTGTATGTTCTTGCTAATGTATTTTCAAGGGCTGAAATACTGACTTACCTTCATTACATTGAACAAGACCTCCTGTCCGAGGCTATCCTTTTCCTTAAAAAAATCATGTTCAGGGTATGTTCTAGCTATGTCCCTTCTTATTAATTTCTCGCAAGGAGATGTCATTTTCAAAAGCTCTGAATACTGATCCTTAATTGGCATGCTTTGAGCACTGCATAGAAGTTGCCACACAATTGCTCTGAAATGATGAGGTATCCCTTTGCGAACAAGCTCCTAAAGCGCACACACAAACACACAAAAATGACACAAATTCATTTATACTTCCTGCCAATATAAACATAAGTCTAAGAACAAAACAGCAACAAATTAAGTTCCTCACAATATCATGTCACAAACCAATCATACAGTTTATAATGTGTAACCTCAATTTTAGTGTGACAGATTGTTAACTAAAGTAAGGAGACTGAGTAACTTTTAGTGGCTAAATCAGCTAATGAAAGTAGTCCCCCATTCACAGTAAGCTACTTAAAAACCGAATAGTCAAGCAATTTTAAACAAGAACTCCCATTAGCCAGAATTCAATACAGTTACTTTTGTATTTCACAAGAGATGACTGAAGGTAACACCCTTTATTGTATTTGCAGTGATTGAGATAAATCACCAACTGAAAATTATTTCCTAGACAGGTAAATGATAAAAAGTAGAACTAATTGTAGCACAGCTGACTGCAACAAAAAACCCTGCATGTTACTACCATCAAAAGTCATTTGACAAACTTGACAAGTTGTGTCCAATCTCTCTGGTGGGCCAATATTTCCAAGTTCTCTTTTAAGAAAGTATTTAAATGTAGTTTCCCACACTGGACCCTGAAAACATTAAGTTTACATCTACTGAATTAACTAAGTTTACTTTATCATCCCTGAAAAAAAAAGTATCTGCTAAATATTATACAATTCAAACCTTCCCCATATCAACAGACCTAAGAACCCAATACCTGTCTTTTCAGAAATCACAAGCAGAAAGTAGTCTTATTGCTTGATCTGAAAACTGAGAAAAAAAAAGGATGATTCAGGAAGTTTACACACTTAGCGGTACTTTCTGCAACTAGGATCAGGCTCACCCAGAAGATTGTCTCTTCAAGACAAGACAGTTCCTTTAACATTTTTTTGTACCTCAAGAACTGTTACGAAGAGTCCTCTGCCTCCTAAAGGATAGTTTCTTTCACTGTAGTTTATTCTGAAAACAGTAATCTCCTATTCTACAAAGGTTCTGCTTTTTCTTGTTTGTTCCTAATATTTCTCCTACTTCTTCAAACATTAAGATTGATTAATGCAACAGTGACAACTTAAAGAGACTCTTGCTTTCAAGTTTTTTGCTAAGCTTGAACTCTACTGCAGTTTTGCATCACTGACCTCAATTTTCTCATATCCCTAAGATCTTCAGCCTTCTTCAGAGCCATCCTCATAATGCCACTCCAACTATCTGTCCCATATATGACAACTACAACAGCCTGTGTTATTTCCTAAAAAATTTCCAAATCAGAGACAACAGCCCTAACACATCAGCTGTCCACATCTGTCTCTAGCTAACATCTGTTAACAATGGACTACCAAATTGTTTATCAGCCATCTAAAGCCTTGAGGGCTACTATAACAAAGCACTAGCAAGTGGTTTCTTGCTTTAAGTTACCACACACCTGCTTGACAGAATAACAGGGTTAATTCCTCCAACATTCCCAAACGAAGAGCAGGAAAAGGCACCTACTAAGCGGCACTAAAATGATGCTATTCTACACATGATGATGCAGACTGAAAAGCAGGACTCAGGTCACCCTTCAGAATCCTTCTATGAATAGGAAGCGAGTTCTGAAGTGGATCAGGAGACATAAAGGATGGAACATGTCACCTATGCAGGAAGGTATATACACCTGTATCTAAAACTGAAAAAACTTACCTGGTATCTAATAACTTAAGACCAGCTTTTGCAGCCAAGACAAAAAGACACCTACGCTGCTAGAGTTGTAACTACTGACAGAGTCAGGAAATGGGTATGGATGTTCTGGTATTCCATCATAAATGCAGAATGACACAGTTTAGGCTGACTTTCAACAAACAAAACAAAAAAATAATTGAGATTTATTTAAACAGCACAGGAAAACTCACTAGCAATATAATTAGATACTTACTGAAAGTTAGTCAAATACTCCCCAAATTATACTTGGCCATCTGTAAAAACATGTGATACTTGTGACACTTTAAAATGTTCAAATGCAGGCACTTCAAATGAATTCTATCCAACCAGATCTCCTTATTATCATCTAACTTCCTTCTCTTGCCAGGTTCATGTGGCCTTCTTTTCATGGCCTTTTGGGAACACCTTTCCAGAAACTGTTTTCCCTATGTAAGCAAGAAGTCTTGAATTAATTTTCTTCCCTTGCTTCCTCTCTCAAGTCATGTTCTCCCTTCACAACTGCTTCACATAAAAGATACTTTACTTCAGCCCATTGTTCTGCCTTCCCACAACCTATTCATAGACACACATTTCAAACCGCTCAAAAGACCTTGAAATTTGTATTCTGCACATAAAACTACAGACTAGAGCCAATAAAGAACCAAAGCAGAACAGACTTGCCTACAAACAAAAAATCCCACGCTGCTGTACTTGCCGCTTCAGAAATGTGGATATGTTCAAATGCCCTACATGCTTTTTAGTTTGAATTTAAAGTGTAATTGTACAGAGGTGGCATTCATGCCCACAACTAACCCAGACTGGCCACACTCTGGTCAAAGTTTGTCCAGTTCACTACGTGTTCTTCTGCTTAAGGTCATCCCTGGGGTCAACACACTTGGCACGCACAAAAACCCTAAACTCACCAGAGTCTCAGAGTAGAATTATCAGCTCTTCCAATAAGAACAATTTAAAAAGACAGCTGCTCAGTGGGAAAATAATCACAGCATCTAGCTATCAGATGCCCTTAAGTGGGTCTGCAGTAATTCCATTTTGGAAACATGAAGCAAATCTTCAGTAAAGAGATTCAAGAAAATCTCTTATTAGAGGTAGACTGAAAGCTCTAGTATTCAAGATATACAGTAAATGAGTTTAATTTTCAGTAAGAGACATCTGCTGGGCAAAACTGTTACCAAAGTCTGGTAACAGTTACATTGGAAGCACTAAGGCTTAGAGACAGAACTAGATTCATTGAACTGGAAGCTTCTATTACATGTTTACTCAAAAAAAAAAAAAAAAAAAAAAAAAAAGACCAACAGTAAGATAAAATAGTATTGCTTATATCACATTACAAATCCATCCTAAAAATATACTGTCCAACTGCTACCTTAACTTGCTTTTCTTTCTTTTTCCGCACATCTTCCCATTCATTCACAATCCTCCCCCACAGGATCCATGAGTCTTCTTCAAGATGGCTGAGATTGCTAGAGGCTGATGAACTAGATACAAGAGAAGATCCACTATTTCTTCTTGACCCATTTACTGATCGCAAGGATTTGCTATCTGTTTCCAAAAGTCTGCAAAGAAAGCACACAAGAACCAAATTCAAGCTCTTCTTGCCACAGTACCACACACACTACTGTTCATTTAGTAGTCAGTGCTTCCAATCTCTTTACAAAGAATGCACCCAAAGGTTCAGCAGAACAGTTTTCCCAACATCCTTTTCTATTAAGCTTGAAAACAAGAACTGATCAGTATTACCGCTTCTTCTTGAGCTCAAGTAATTCTGCAGACAGAACAACAGCTCGCATTCCAGCATTTTAAAAAATGGACAAATATGTCATATCATGCATCAACCACACTGGGAGAAGTGAGGTTTTAATGCAAGCATTTTGTGGTCTCATGAACTAGATCTTAATACATAAAGACAACAAGTTAAAGAAAGTACAGAAGCATTGCAAGTCCAGCTCTCTTACGCACTCATCAACTGGAGATTAACAGCACAAGTTCCATTTTGAGGCAAAAGTACCAGCAAGAGGGCTTTGATTTCACTAGTAAGAAAACACCCACAGCTGTCATGCATCGGACTGACAACCGAGACCATACAGAAGTTAAATACCCTCAGTGATGGTGTCAAACGTCAGTAGTGCATGAGAGCCAGTAATTTTAGTGAAAAGACAAAAAGTTAGCTTCCTAAAAGTCTACCTGATTACACCTTTGGTTTTTTGAGAGTATAAATACAGACAGAATAATTCAAGCCTGGAGCAATTTTATAACAAGCGTTCACAAATCAACACACTGTTTTAGAAATGCATGGGGAAAATCTCAGACCTAAAGAAAGAGGAGCAGGCAACAAAAGTGGTTAGTATAGCTAATGAATGTGTAATTAAAGCATGGAGTTCAGACAGAAGAACTGGGGTTATCAGGCAGCAAGGTATACATAAAGATGTGCCAAGTGCTGGATAAGTTGCCTGAACAGACTCCCCTGTTAGCTGTTAGATGGCCATCAATTTTGCAAGCAGCTGGGGATTCTGGGCAAAGAGGCATCTTTGTTTATCCTCAACTAATATTGAGCCCCCAACAAGGGGAATTTCTTTAGGCTACATGTTAGGTAAGAGTAAGATTTCGGACTAACTTGAGAAGGTGTTTTGCTGTATGGTTTCATTTGTGCTTTTAACTTCCAACCACCCCAATGTCTGTAAATCCAAGTGATGTGGTTGCATAATTTCTTAATGCAGCTGCACAGAAGGTACACCACCACCACCACCACCCCCCAGCATTTCAGCAGGGTCAGATTAGGTTATATATATTTAACAAATTATAACCTGACTTATATTGTAATATTTATACTAGCCCTCCCGGTTCCCAGCTTTCACCTACTGGTATTTATGGAAGTTATGGAAAAAAGAAATTTAATTCACGAGGACCACAAGTACAGTCTCTGCAGTAACATTTTGTTTGGAAAAGGGTTAAACAGTACTGCCGGGGGGTGGGGGGACACAGGACACAAGTTTTTTTCAAGACTAATTTTAATTTAGTCCATACTAATAGAATGCAGAAAACCTTGTTTTGAGGGAGGAAAACACATTTTTTTTTATGTTTAGAAATCCGGCCTATACTGATCTATAATGAAAATTTACAGTATGGAACTCCTCTCAATCTAAGACAGTGGCTAAAAATCAAACTCAAAGTAATCACAAAGGAAAAACAACCACAGAATAAACATTACAATTATAAAAACAAGGTTCTAACTAGTCACTTTCAGGTTTCACAGCTTTCTATAGAAGTTATACTAAGTTTCTGTAATTTGACCTTACCTGGATAAATTCATTGTCCTTAGATTTGAAAAAGGGAAGTTCTTTTTACAGTAAGTATCAAGTTCTGTGGTATTTAGTCACTGTTTTCTTTCACCTAAAACTTTATAAATGATTTACCAATGCCAAACAGATCTACAAGGACTCTGGACCGAGCTACCTCATTATTCTGAGGGGATGTTCAGTATAATTGGATTACAGAATGCTACAAGACACCTCTTGAAATAATTTGAGTTTTTTCCATTTCTAGCTGTTTAATTCATGCTCTCCTTATTGACATAAAAGCCAACAATAAAGGAAACCTTTAAAAATATCCATCACCAGCAATTCTTCCAGCAAGCAGACACAAGAATAGTTCCCTGTGTTCAGAGAACAATTCCTTGTCAACAAAGTCCCACTGTGCTAAAATGCAGATTCAAACTGTTCTGAAACAGCAGCGCACCCAGCATAAGAGTATTAACTTGCTGTATTAAAGTGCAGTATCTCATGAGAAAAGGTACACTTGATAGGACAGCCTCTAATTAGAATTTACACACAAGACTAATGCAGGATTGAGCAAGGCTGCCTAAAATTAAGTAAAACCAGACAAGATTTGCTAGCTTATTTACTAAATGAAGAAAGCTGACTTTAAAAAGAACGCCTAGCAAGCCCAAGCTCACGTTCTTCTTTCGACAAGTAAGCTAGTCTAACTGCAGGGCTTCATGAGGTGACTGTAGATGTAAAGACATTACACTCCAACACAGATAAGCAGTCCAAAGAACAGATATTACTGCTTGTCACACAAGTTAGTCACTCAGTTGTGAACTGAGCAGAACGCCTCAGACTAAACGCAGATCAGCTTTCTTAAAAGCACTCTAACTAGGTTTTTAAAAAAAATCATTTGCATAATAAAAATTATGTAAAGTTCATCTTTGAAGGAGAGACAATCTCATAAACCAGAAGAGGAGGATGGGGTGGGTCTAGAAGCTGCCTTCCATTCTCAGTCAAGAACTGGACACGTACAACAAATTCCCTGTAAGTTGTATTGCTGTTAGAACACAAGAGAGGACACGCCAGGTGACACAATGGCATTAGCCCCTCCTCCTCCCAGCTACTTTTTCCTCTACTGAATGTTACTACCCTCATGACTACATCTGCGGAGTTAAAAAAAAAAAAGAAAAAAAAGGAGTACCTCAACTGCCTCAGCACAAAGTCCAGCACAACTAGCAGAAGCTGGAACAGAATCTAGTATGAACTAAACTATCAAACTTCACAACAGCACAAGGGATAATCTTCACAGGTAGCAAAGCCCTGCAGTTATCCACTACATTTACCACCTATGTGGAGCTTAAGTTCTCCTTCACAGCCAGACTCTCATGAACTACTGAAACATACTTGTCAAATATAATCAAGTTTTTCAAGAGGTCAGATTACTTAAGTCCTGCCTCACAAATACAAATAAGTACAGATTCTGGCAGTTCAGCATTAAGAAATCACACAGCTCAATCTTATTTCTTAGTGAGACTGCCAGTTTGCAATCACTGTGCACATCAAGAGCAACTGATCCAACTGAAAGTTGCATCTTGAACTGTAGATGGTGCAGATAAATACACACTCATTGAAAGGCTGCCAAGAAAACCGTTGCTTAATACACAGAAGAAAAGCCTGGATGAGAAGAAAGGACTGATGAGGAATTTACTTTTCATGAAATTAAGAAATGCATCTGCCACCATTAGTGTAACAGCAGGAAGACAGCTGAACACTGTTCTATCTCTAAACATAATGGGTTATACAGTGGAAAGCAAGAACCGGGTTAAAATGGAAAAAATAGAGAAAACAGAACACAGATATCTTTAAGATTTGAAAAAGCTAACAAATTATAGGTTTGATCTCAGCTGGTAAAGTGGTTACATGAAAGTCTCATTCCTGAGATACTCTTTAAATTGGATACTGAAAACCACACGGCTCCAGTGTCATTTCTTAGGATCAGAGGCAGCTATAAACACTCCTGTAAAACCAGGAGAGAACACCACCTTTTAGAGCTCCACAAAAACAGAGCTCATAAAAACACAGCACAAGAACAAAAGTTCTTAAACCTTGGGGCCTTGAAATTGCAATGTTGTGCCACAAATTTTTACCCAACCCACCTTTAACAGCCTCTAAGCTGAAACTGCAATAAACCAATTTTAGTCTCATTACAGTAAGAGGACAAAAAAAAAAAATAAAGTTATCCATTCACCTGTTCTGTTCCTCAAGTTTAGCGAGTAATTCTAAGTCGTCTGGACTCAGCTGTGTTGGTGAGGATGGTGACAATGCAGGTGTAGACAGAGTGGTAGAGGAGGATGTAGTGTGTAATGAGGCCGATGGACTTGCCACCTGACTGGCCATTTGACTGACGGTGTGCGATACAGTGTTCTTCACCCATGAGAGAGTAGAGCTCAGCTTTCCTGCAACCTTGTCTGTCGCCACCTGTGATGACAAAAAGCAGAGGATGCAATAGCTGTCTTTTTTTAACACCTTATTTTCAGTTAACCTGCTGTACTGAACAAAGGGAAAAAAAGATACAATATGCATGAAGTGACATTGAGATTTTTTCTCCAGAACACATGTGACTGCCAGAAGCAGTACAAGCATCGACAGCATTATAATATTATAGAACAAGTAACATGTATGCATGCTGCAAATCCACAAAGAAAGACTTTGAGGAATTCCTGACGTATACTCACAAAGCTCATTTCTGCAGTACAGGAATACCACAGGATCAGCTCAGACTTCCCATTACAAAAATAAATAGAAATTATTGAGATGTTTTATATAATAATGGCACAGAAACTGTAGAAAATAGATACAGTCAACTACTTCACCAACGGACACCGGAGCAGTACAAGTATACCAGGGTAAACACTCCGGACCTCCCACTGCTCACCTTTATTAATCCCTACAGTGGCAGGATAGAGGAGCAGGGGCACCACGTTTCTACTCTACACCAAAGCAAAAGGTCCTCTAGCATCTGTACACGTGCAGAAAACAGTCACAAAGAACTTATGTCTACGAATCTCTAACAGCTCGTTAAGGTCTCATGCTGCCAGCTCTTTTCCTTCCTCACTTTCTTTTCAGGTCACCCCTACACCAAGTGTCCTCGAACCCTGATCCCACTGCCAGCACCTGGCCAAGCCTGGGGTTCGAGGGGTCCCGGAAGAAAAGTGAGAGGTGTAATAAGAGCAGAAGGGAGCTCTGAGCAGGCAGGCAGTGAAACTGCAGGTTCAGGAATGAGGAGGTTGACTGCAGCTGATCATAATCTGCTACTTCTTTTGACCAGTCATGCAGCCCCACAAATTCATTGATCAGTAGGCGAAGAACGAACAGCAGCCCCGGGAGGTATTTTCTAATGAACCCCTCACTAAAGCTTCCTTCAGCCACTGAAAATCTAAGAGGCTTTGACCTACAGTGATTCAGAGATTTCTGTTCTTCCACCACCCAACTCACAGAAAATCCAGCTGCACCTTCCAGGAAGCACCAGCTGCCTAGCCAAAGGTTAAAACTTCTCAAAACCAGCATCGAAGAGGAACTTTCTTTGAAGGGGTGCTGTTGGCAACTATTTATTTTGACTTTTGCTGACTTCCTCAAAACACTGCATTGCTCAATGGTTGTCAGAAACAAATCTGCAGTACAACCTATACAGTAACTGCTAAGATACTGAAGACATTGAGCTACAGGAAAAAAACTCTTCCAAGATCCTCTAGTAGAATCAAATTAAATCAGTTTCAACTGGGAAAGGTAACCCCATCTCAGCACACCCTGCATTTATCCGAAGCACGGTACAGAGACTGAGTGACTGGCTGCTAAAGCAGATTTTATTTAGATACACTACTACAATGAACTTTTGTGTGAATCAAATCCATCAGTATTCTATTTTCACACCATATCGAAAGGAAGGCCTTCAGAAAACAAGAGGAACACTACAGGCCAAACCCCACTCCTCTACACCAGCAACATCACACTCAAGACCTCTCCTAGAGGACTCTGAAGAAGTTTCCAATTTCCATATGCTTAACATTCATTCTGGAAACAGTAACAGATTTTGCAATCTTCGGATCCAGGGATACAAAGCACAGGTGGGAAAAGTAAGGTCCTAACATCAGAAAGGTTCCAGTTGGTTCTTACGTCACTGTTGGACAGGAACACTCAGGTATAGCAATGTGGGGTTTTTTTAAAAAAACACAACAAAAACCCCCAAACCAAAACACGGTCTCTTAAAGATAATCTGAAAAATCACTTCCAATACTAGCACTGGACACCATTCCTTATACAAGAAAGGAATAAAAACTGCTAGAGGTTTCAAAATCTCAAATTTAACACATGCATTAATATTTCACTCAGTCAATATCCTTTATTGTCTATTGCTATGGAAGGATAAATTACTGCTGTTTCACTTTGAATAAAGCAGTGTTATAATAAAGGTAACTCATACATCTCCCTTCAGACTGATCATCTTCTCAAAGGCTTTAAACTGCTTAAAATATGGCAAGCGATACAGCTATTCCAAAAATAAATGCTGGCAGAAACAAGGCCAATCTTAACAATACAGCAAAAATGACTGTCCTACACAGCAGGTTTTAAGAGACGCCCATTCTAAGAATCTGATATATAAATATTAGAAAAGCAATAACTTTGAGTAATAGCCTGTGTGACAGAAACAGGAAGAGAAAGTATACACTTTTTACCTCTTTACAAAGTAAAACAACTAGAAACACTTAAGGTAAAGAAGTAAATCCAAGCTAAGTCTGGCTTACGTGTTATGGGGCTCATACTCCACATGAAGATAGACAAAGCAGGGGGTGGGGTGGACAATGGAAGTCAAGAATCTTACTAGTATTTGTTTAATAACACATCATTAGGCATTAAAAAAATCATGCAGAGGTTTGTGGAAGCCAATTATGTGAAGATTACTAAGAAAAAGCATGGTCAAGAAAGGTACTAAGAAAAACCATGCAAGACAGCAGTTAAAGCTGATGCAACAACGTGTCTAACAATACTACTGTTTCTAAAAGCAGCTCAGAGTTTCATTAGAAGGTATTCAGAGAATTAGTACCCAAAAAATATTCCTACCTAGTCAATTGTCTGAAAGCATTAGCACATACAGCAAGCAAAATGCACACCTGCAGAAAGCAAATGTTTGAAGATCAAAAGGCTCACAGTGAAGTTTGTATCAAAAACACATGAAGAATTTGTTTGATGGAAAAACAGCTATGGCAGTCTTCCAGGGCCAAGCTAAATAGGAAAAAAATAATCTTATCTAATAGCAAACTAATCCAGCCTACACACCCTTTGCCAGGCTCTTCTAGAGTTTCCTAAATAATCTCAAGCCAGCTCTCTTAAACTGTCACCATCAGTGAAGACTCCTGGACCTAGACATGAAGGCATTTCACCACCAGCTCACTATCAGTTTCCCAAAGTAGAATAGAGTAACAGCATCTTCATATTTCATCATTTCACCTAGGTTAATTTCAAAATTTATGTTCAGTGACAGATTTCATAGAGTTATTCTTTGACAAGTGACTTAAGGCCTTCCAGAAAACAGGTCACTGGAATCTGAAAATGGGAAAACCTTTCTAGAAGCAACACATCAATACTCCTAACAACTACACGCACAGCACTCCTACTTGCCCTTCCAACTCTTTACCCTTCTCTTAATAAACAACCAAAATCCCCGCTGCGCATCATAAGTTTTTCAACTCCACGTACACTGTTCCAGCTAACAGGGTAGTTGTACTCAGCTGTCACTAAACCACAGACCACTGCTACTTCCCACTCTCCGCTGACAATCCCCGCAACAAGAAATCTGTGTCCCGCTGCTAAGACAACAGACATAATCCAGAAGTGAATCCCCCCTACTGACTCCCACTGCTATGACAGCACACACATGTAGTACAGAAATGAACCCTACTGACTCCCAAGAGATACGTATCTCTCTCCCTCTTCCTCTTAGGAAGGAGCTAATGGCTTCACTCCCGCCCTTTCAGAGAAACTGTGGCTCCCCCAGTTAAAAATCACAGAGCTATCAAGTTGTTGAAATTAGTCCTTCTGCCTTTAGTTATATCAGTGAGAATAAATTCAGTATGAGCAATGGCAGATGCTTTCACTGGGTATCACCAACTCCAGGAAACAGGAAAATCTGTATGAGCGTTTGGTTTAACACCTCCCTGCTTTAGAGACGCGATTTTGCTTTACACAGCATTCTGGAAAGACTCGAGAAAGCCAGTATCATTAAACCTTCAAACTTTTCTTTGTATTTTTGGACAGAATGTCCTCGAGGCTTTCCTACACAAATGTTTCTTTTAAAAACTGGTTATTATTTAACCAGTGTTATTTCTGCAGCCCTGCAGCAGTGTCTCCCTTTTGGCTACAACAACGATGCTCCACGCTTTAGTTAGGAAGCGTCCTTCCCTTTGCTACTCTTCATTACTGCAGAAGAGATCACAGTCATGTACTCAGCTGTTTGTAGCACTGACAAGGACAGCCAGATACACCACAGTGCCTGTCCCAAAAATCTTAGCTAGGTCACAGCAACAAATCTAACTACACGAGATAGGACTTTTGCCTTTGCCATCGTCCTCTCGCTAAGCACATACACATACACTACTGCCATTCTGTTCTGCCTTGCCTTACCTTACCGCTGAAGTGCTCCCACTTGTAAAACTGCCCTACCTGGCACCTTTCTGTGCTACACTGCGTACCGCAGGCGGCAGCTACGCAGACAGCTTGAGCCCAGGCTCTGCTGACTCCCAGTTACACCCCAGATGTACACCAGCTCTCCATCCCTTCAGCTAACCAGCCCAGCCTGGAATCCCCAGCTAACAGTATTCTTTGCTCAGCTCAGCTCACCTCAGCCGTTTTTTTTTAAATACTCAAAGAGAATCGATTGCCTTTTTAACCCCAGCATTCTTCAGATGCTGAAACTCAAGCTACATTTGAAGAGTACAAAACTGCCTGCGAAGCATGCCAAATCAAGAGCATCATCGGGATTATCAAACCATTATTAATTATTTTTAATGTATGATCAAAACCAGAATCAATCAATTTTAAAAATGTGCTTGTTCCCCTGAGGGGTCTCACTCAAGAACCTGTCAGTTGTTCAGACACTGAACACGAATGCTGCTCCTGGTCTACTCCCAGGGCCACCAACACTTACTGCTGAGGATGGCCAGGTCTGGAGGCAAGCAGGTACAGGGGTATGCTGCCTTTTCCCTTTGCAGGAGGACACAGAGGACCGAGCAGGCATCATCCAGCTCCTAACCAGGTACATCCATCGGGGCTCCGAGCCATATGAACACCTACACCGCTCTCAGTTTGCCCACAGACCAAGAGCACAAGAAGCATTCATTTGCACCTGCCTGCCTAAGACCATGTAGACTCCTCCTAAATAAATGTGTGATAATGAGTTTGAAAATATTTATCTTTAATAAATATTAAAGAGGGGGACAAGATGTAACTATTACAGACTTTCTGCTCTGCTGCAGTTGCCCATGAGCAAAAGAGAAGTACCAGCAATTCTCACCCAGCTGGTCAGCCATCAGGCAAGGCACAGACTTGTTTGCTATGTACTTTAAGCTACTGCAAAGATGATAGATTTTATATTGATATTAAACAGACACATATAATGTGCAGTTTATATATGCCAATCAAAATGCATGAAATTCAGTATCTCAACTTTATGCTTAGTATCTTTAATTAGCTGCTAATTACAGCACTTTGTTACCAAGAAGTACAATAGTGTACTTAGATTTTTGAGTTACTCAAAGGAATGCTGCAGTGGAGCAGCATACGAAATACTTTAAGTAAGGCTAGCTGAAGGTAGACCGAAGCAGCCCACCTTACATACAATTATATAAATCCCTTTCCCTGAGAATCCCAACGTAGTGTGCAGCACCTTACAGTAAGCCCAAAAAGCACTACCACATCTTTTTGCCTTCGCCAGACAGACAGTATTTGTTTTTCTAAAAAAAGTACATTTAGATTTCTTTTAAAAGATATTTCAATGTACATGTTGAATTAGCTTAATACCTATATTCTACATTTCCCTGAGGAAAATCTGTAATAAGGTTAAGTTACCTGAATTAGCCAAAATACTGTCTCAACTATTCTTACCATATGACAAAGTAAAAGTAACTGCAAGCCTTACACAAGCACTACTGCGTATGCTATATACTCTCTACTACTTCTTCTCCTCCTGAAAAGAAAAAGAAATGGGAACTTCCAGAACACAGGAAGTAACCCTCATACTATTCTACGTAAAGTCTCACATAATTGGAGCTGAAATTGTGTATGTGGTTTTCAAGCCAGTTATATAGCATTCCAGCGACCCAGTCTCCTGCTTGCTTCAGAAAAAGCTACTAGCATTTTAACATCTGAAGAATAAATGAAACTGACTCAGTCAATGACAAATGCAGGAGAGGTAGCTGGTGAACCAGCCTGTTATCATGCTTCCTGACAAACTAAAAATCCTAATTTAGGGCTCAGTCATGGTTTCACTATAAGCATCATTTATATCTTTTAAACTACAAATTCATATAACTGATTTCTGCTGAAGTCCGAGGAAAAAGTCCGAGGAAAAAGTCCAGATTTACTCCTATATTGTTATTTTTTCTTGTAGTATCACCTTAAAATAATCAGGAGTATGATCATGGCTAGCATCCAACAGCTTCCATTTCGCTTGATATTCACTAGCTCTCCAAGTCTTTCTGAATACAAAGAATAAAGCAGTATAACATTTTACATTGTGTTAATCTTCAGCTATCAGCAAGCTTTCTGTAGTATCATGTAGTAAATACACACTGTTTAGAAGTCATCTTCAGACTCTTAACATGTTGGGGTTTTGATGGTCCCAAAACATCTGAAACAAGAAACTTGAAGCTGCAAGCTCATTTACAGAACATCACAACCTAACAGATAAGATGCTTTAAGAAGGTACTTCATTAGAAACATTGCAGTGATCCAATAAAGGTTAAAACATTGCTCAAAGTCACATGAATAACCTTTCAATCACTGACCAAATTGCATTGATTTCTATTTATTTCCAAGAACAATTCCAGGTTTTCATTTACCTCTGAAGCCCAGCATGGTTTACAGCCTGGCAGCCAACGTCCCGGTACACCAGCTGAGAAGACAAACCACGGTGCTTTTGCAGACACTATCTTCCACCCATTTAAAGATCACGTTTTATCAAAAAAAATTCAAATCTAACATAGGAATGTCACAACCTTCTGGAACTCATAGAGACCTTCTTCCCAGGGCACATGAATTAGATATAGTACTTTTGTACAAAAGATGGCCGAGAGCTCCTCAGAGTCGCAAGAGAAAATACTGGACAGCAAAAAGCTTCAACAGGGAACTTCCTTTGTTCTCTTAGACCTCGGTTTGGAAAACATCTTTATATTTGAGGTTCAGCATGCCAAGTGACACACACATATACTTGACGGACCACCCCTTGGCTAACAAAACAGAGGGAAGAATCAGATTAATCAGCTAAAATAAAAAACAACTCCTGCAGTCAGTTTGTTTATGCACTAGATAGGAATATTTCTTCTTTTTTTTTTCTTTTCTTTTTAATAAAATGCAACTTAATAATTTCTTTGCAGTTCAAGTATCATCAGGCATTTACAAAAAAAGTAACACACATTGATGGATACATATGTTTATCATTAAAACCCCTTTCTAAAAATTTTACTTTCCTACTCATTCCCTGAAGCCTAGCTTCCTTAGTGCTGCTTTTAGCCAACTTCCTCCTGGAAAGGAGCCAGGACTAGCATCTAAACTACATTTTGGCAAAAATAAACAAACAAAAGGATATAAATGCAGCTACATTTACTAAAGTCTTAGGTCCATATTTTGGATGTGAGAAACAACTAAGTCATATTTTTAAGTGTTCACTGAGACTTAATTAAAATCACCCTTTTTAACGCAACTCTTCATTTTAAAAAGTATACAAAATTTGCAAGGACTTAAATTGGTAAGTTTAAAAGAATCCAATACCTGGCAACATGAAAACACACTGTTCCAGGCAACATATATTTTTTTTTTTTTAATGTACTGGCAGCCCAAGTGTTTTCTAGGTGTAATTCTCCTTATTTACAGAGATAAACTCATGCCACAATCTACAGGCTAGAACCAAAATGCTCATCTCCCATTTACCAAGCTGTACCCTTTCCAATGGAACATATGAAATAAAACTTGATGGAGAAACTGAAGAACATAGGCATGGCCTTACAAAATATAGTAACACTTGAAACTTCTTTAATTACTTAGTAGAATTTTACACAAATAAAGTGACAGAGGTTGGTGAGACCCCACCTTCAGGGTATTACTCTTCTTTCCTTTAAATGATTGACTAAAAGGTCAACTTTCTATCAGTTACACTCAAACTCAGAAGAGTAAACCAGTTTCTAAAATTACTGACTGGTATACCAGCTTTACTTGTGAGCCAAAAAGTTACTGCAACCTGCAGCTGCTGACAGAACAAGAAACAAAATAGTTTTAAAAGTGAGAAGTGTAACCAATTTAGTAATTTCCACATAGGAAAGTTGTATTAACTATTCAGTAAGCAATGCAGATTCAAACACAGGTGCACACATCAATAGTCAATTCTTTTAACACAACCCGTGCCAACATCTGTGATAACATTTAAATTTGCCCACCAATTTACTTAGTATATCCACAACTTGCCTTCACAAGCACTTACAGTGTAACCTGAAGCAAATATATTTTTATGGCTACAGAAGGGTCTTCCTCCACACTACTGATGTCTGTAACAGTGCTCCTGCAGCCTTTTCTGAGCACACCACTCAAAGAAAACTAATTTTCCTCAGTTATTGAATAAAGAAAAGGGAGATGGCTTTTCAGAGAAATGATATGTCTACTCATCATCAAATTAAGTCAGCTGTTTTCTGATTAGTTGACCACTGACTTTTACAGTTTCCTTTGGAAAAAAGAGCCTATTTACTTTTTTCAAAAAGGCCTACTAGGGGAAAAATGCAAGGAAGATCAATGAAACACGGATAATTTTTAGTGCCAGTTTTATGACACCAAAAAGATTATGTAAAAATCCCAAACCCATTCTATCATGGTCTGTAATTGTCTTATTATCGACTTTCAATTTGCCTTTGTCATTTTTTCTTTAGAAAGACTGATCACGATTCTTTTTCCAAAGGGCTAAGAAATACTTGCTAAAGCTTCAGCCAAACCAATAAAATTCCACCAATGCATTCTGCGGTGGGGGGGGGAAATTAAATTACTTTTCTTAATGAATATTGGGGTTTAGCTCTGCCGTTT
Source organism: Falco naumanni (assembly GCF_017639655.2). Lineage (NCBI taxonomy): Eukaryota > Metazoa > Chordata > Aves > Falconiformes > Falconidae > Falco > Falco naumanni. The sequence goes on along the minus strand of NC_054064.1, from coordinate 16,516,250 downwards.
CAGAGAGCATGGAAGTTGGAATTTCTTTTTACTATGCCTGAAAGTAGTTTGGTTTTTGAACTATGTATAATCAAGAAGAATACCTGAAAAATTAGAGATGTAAAACTAACTTCTATACAAAGTCACTCTATATAGCGATGTGGACAGTACACATTCAAAATGGTAGGTACTAGTTTTTGACACCCATTTTAAGCAACATTCAATAGTTCTACCCTTCTATAACAAAAATAACAGTAAACTCTTCTAACATCCTCTTAGTTAGATGTGCATGGTAAACTTCGGCAACAACAATCCACTACTGAAAAACTTGCCCCATCTGCCAAGCCGATGAAACCAAAGAAAAATACATAGTTAATACAGTATAAGATACTGATGAGTCTGAATTCTGCATCATCACAATATAATTATACTTTTTAACCATTTTTTTGAAAAGGATCAAGAACACATTATGATGTCATCAAGCAGGTATTTAATACTATGCTAAGAATCACTGAGACTTAGTCATGACAATAGGGCACAAGAAAACTCAGGAGTTTGAGACTTTCAATAGCTTATAAAACAATACAGATCAGACAAGATGACAGATTTTGATAACAAAACCCATCTGAGAAAGTAAAGCCCAACCCTAGTACAGTACTTCATGCCCAAATATACAATAACTGCCTCGCTGGGACTCGGAAGGATCACTTGTACAGACAATTAGCAAATGAAGCTGACAGCTACACAGCCCGAAACAACATGAAGACCAAAGCACGATCTCTGTCACCATGACCCAAAGGAGATCCTGTTCTTCATTGCCTGAATCCTACAGCAGGCACAACCCTTCCCAGGCTCTCCCAGAAACGCCACTTCACAGCTAATTGAATAGTTTCCAGAGTTCACAGGAAGATAAACAACATTAAGAGTAATTAAGGAAAAGCTACGATTCACTAAATCACTTCTGCTGCTACCTTGTGAGACTACAGTTTCTGCACACACGCACACAACAAAAGCGCATCACAACTGCACAAAACATGAGCAAAGCAATACAGGAGCTCCGGCACTCCTGGTAACCCACCACCCATTTATCCCCATCACCACTTGCTGGTGAAGAAAAGGACACACTGCAACTACAGACACTTAAGCAAATGACTACCACAAAAGCAAGGCAGTATTCCCAATTTAAAGGAATCACAATCTTACCGACAGATGATGTCAGCTGTTACAAACACGTACAACACAAAGCTTTAATTCATCATACTATCTACAAACTTAAGTGACATATATTCAAGAGTTTCAGAGGAGATAACTCAAAATTATTTACTCCTATAATATGTATTATTTGTGCTTTTTAAAAAAAACAAAACACCAGTAACTATTTTAATTGGGTCTTAGGGAAAAAAATGAAATAATAGTACGCAATCAAGGGAAGTATAGGTTGTTCAGGAAAACAGCATTCAAAGTCAGGCTTTCTTCCTCTTCTCAGACCACCAGAAAAGATTTTTCTTTTAAACCATGCACTTGACACTTCAAGTGACACCTAAAATATTAAATTCTACTATGTCTCTTCCTTAAGCATTAAATATTTTTTTTTCCTCCAAGTTAAGAGAAAACCCAGGAAGAGTAAGAAAACGTAAGCATGATACTAAGTATGCATACCCCAACTTAGCTGTTTTCCCCCTTCTAAATCATGGTATTAGAACCTTCAATTAGCAAGGTAAACAATTTTGTTTTCCAAAATCCACTGACAGGACTTACAATTTTTATTACTTCTCCATTTATTATTAACCTTACCCAGAAAACAAACTGACAGTAAGCGTGCACACACATCACTTCCCCCCAACCCTTTCTCTTCTGGGAAATTTGTAAAGGCTTTCCTCCCACCCCTTCCTTTCCATGAACTCCATTTCTACCATTCCACTCTCCAACCATCTCCTGCTTACTTGTTCAAAAGCAATCAAACAAGTCCACAGGAGATGATATATGGAGAGCAATTAAAATAAAACCAAAACCAACCCCAACCAAAACAATAAAAAAAGAATAAAAATCCAAGCCACCAAGCTGCAGCTCAGGAAGTCCCTAAGCCTCAGTCTGCAGGAGAGTAGGAAGAGATCTGGGGAGGAAGCAGGGCTGTTTTGTTGGAGCTTCTCCAAACATCTGCTCCTCTCAGAGGTGCTGTCGGGCTGGGCAGACACTCAGTGGCAATCACCACAGCTGCTCTCATCCCCCTTTATCAGATTCAGTCAACGCAGATTCATAACACCGCATGCTTTCCTCCTCCTCAGGCCCCTCTTTTTCACCGGCGAAGTGAAATTCCTCTCCTTTAATTCCTCTCCTAATCCTTACCTGAAAAGGAATTCATATCTATGCACTTCAAAATAAATCTTGAATCTTTCTAAGTCTAAATATAGAGCTGCGCAATCACGATCAAAGCAGAAATTGCACATCGAAAGAAGGGAAGAGGCGCATTTACACAGAACACTTTTAAAGACTATCCGCCAGGAAAACAACCGAGATCCAGTTACCTCCTCCTTCAGGCACATGAAGTAATGGGAATTAAAAAAACACAGGAACCAAATTTTAAATTTTTTGACAGATACTTTTGGTGATAAGTACAACGAATATTGTCAGTTCTCCACACGAATTTGCCTCCTTCCTGCATCTTTCGTGTGTCATCTTCGGAAAAAAAGAAAAAACTGCCCCAGGCTGACGTGAAGCACCGCTTTGACACGGCCAGTGCCACCGCCAGCTCGGGCTGGGCGTTCGGAGTGGCACGGCAGCTCCACGTTAGATACACAGGTGCCCTGACGAGCAACGACGAAAACCTGCAGGAATTACACGGAACTCCGGAAAAGCGACACTAGGAATTACAGCTGGACCACCGCGCCGCTGGCAGCCAGTGCCACCCGCGCTGCCTAACGGCGGCGGGCGCTGCCCAGCGAGCCCCGGGCGGCCCGTGAAGGGCCTCTCCGGAGGGGAAGGCCCCAGCCCCGGCCCCGGCCCGGCGCAACCCCCGCCAGGCGGCGGAAGCAGCCGCCCTCCGCGGAGGGACCCCCTCGAGCCTCCCGCGGACCGCTCCCCGCCGCCGGCACCTCAGGGCGCTGCCAGCACGGAGCTGCCGACACCCCGCCCCGGCGCCGCCGCAGCCCGAGGCACGAAGGGCCGGGGCACGCCGGCCCGGAGCCCCCCCGGCCGGCCTCAGGGCCGCGCAGCGCGGCCTCCCGTCACGCCGCCCGCGGGTGGCTGAGGGGAGCGGGCTTCCCCTGCTCGCCCGCGGCGGGAGGGCCCCGAGCCGCCGGCGGGGGCCGCAGGGCGGGGACAGCCCGGCGGGAGAGGACGGAGCAGCGCGGCCGGGGTCGCCGCGCCCCGCCTAGGCCCGGCCGCCCCCGGCCCCCGGGCGGCGGGAGCGCGGGCCCGGCCGCGCCTCACCTTGGAAGCGCTGCCCGCGGCAGGGAGCTGCGAGCATCGGCGTCCCGCGCAGCCGCCCGCCGCCGGCCCACGGAGCTGCCCCTCCCCCGCCGGCCCGCGCGCTCCGCCGGCCCCGGCAGCCGGGCCACGTCCCTGCCCGCGCCGCGCGCAGGCGCACTCCGCGCGCAGCCGCCGCCACCGCCAGGGGCGGCCCCGGGCCCGCCGGCTGCGGACCCGCTCGGGGCGGCCGGCGGCGGGGCGCGGCGGCGGGAAGGCGCCGGCGCTGCCCTCGGCTGCGGCCACGGCTCGCGGAGGGCGCCGGGCTCGGTGCCGTTGCTCACGCGTGGGCCGGGAGCCGGGTCGGGAGCTGCCCCGGTAGCCGCGCGGGTCCCCGCTGCACCGGCGACACACCCCTCCCGGGAGCCAGCCCCCCGCCCGGCCCCAGCTGCCGTCGCCGCTGCCCCGTTACCAGCCGGCTTGTGGGCGCGCACCGAGCGCCAGCCCCGGGCTCGCCCTCGGGAGCCCCTGCGGCCACGCGGGCTCCGGGAGCACCGGGCGGGCTCGGGTCGGACGGGCCCTGCCCGGCAGGAGCGGCTCAGGCCCGGCCCGGTGCCGTCAGCTTACACGGGCAGCGGCGGGCCTGTCTGCCCCTGAGCAGCTCCCAGCCCAGCGGCGAGCCCGGTCCCCTTGTCCTTCCACGGGGAAGGACAGCGACTGCTGGACAAAGCCACGCAGAAATTGTCAGCTGTAAGGATCCTAATAACAGCTTAATTAAAAATAAACAAATTACTCCAACGCTACCGGAACACATCAGGTACTCCGCACGCTGCTTTATAGCCGGACACGTAGGAACACGCCCTTGAACAGGAGCGAGCCCCCGGGGCAGGCCTGCAGCGGGAGGGCTGCGGGGGGACCGGGGAGGCCAGCGCAGCCTCTGCCGGCCTTGCCCGCGGCTCTGCGGCCAGAGGGGGGGACCCTGCTCGCAGCAGGTGCTGCTGAAGTACCACTTTCACCAGCCCAAGAGACTTACAAATACCAGCCACTGCTCCCAGCCCCACGTGCTGCCTCGCTCTCCGGACCATACCCGTGTAAAGGCACCACGCGCAAGATAACACAAGAAATCAACAAGTGGCACCAGAGAAAAAAATTCAAATAAGCTTTTTTTCCTCCTGTCACTGTCATCAGTAAAATATATTTTATTAAAGCACAGAAAATACTACCTTTTACCTCGACACGTCTAGAGCCTGCAGGAGCAGCAGCCACCCCTTCAAGCAGCGCTGGCAACTGGAAGCCAAGGCGCTCTGCCCTGCGTGTGTAGGGACTGGGAGGGGCTGCGCAGCTCAGCTGGGGGCATTCCTGTCCACAGGGTGACAATGAGCAAGAAAGCGTGCAGAAGTGCGGTGGGGTAACAGGCTGATTTTGGTGATGGTGAGCTATTTTAGGAGCAAAAAAAGCCTTCTTCCAGAGGAAAACAAGAAATGTGGTGGGTTTTTTTGCTTTTTTAACAACAAGACTCATGGAAGTCTTGCTTACGATACCATGACCATGAGATGTTTCTCATGAAAGTGATGGCCCAGCAGCTGCCTGCAGACCCTTCCTGGAGAGCAGGCATTTATACACCAGCAAGTAGCCAAGACAGTGTGCTCCCCTGGAGTTACTTTATGTAAAAATTGAAAAGCATGCAGAATTCTGAGCTTTGTAAAATTCAGACTCTAGATAGCTAAAAAATTTCTGAAACTCGCGGGTACCTACCTACCTGGTAGGAACTGCCCTGGTACTTGCCTAATGTTGGAAACATTTATTTCTTTAATTCTCTGCTGATTGTTTATATCAAATTAATAACTTTTTGAACTACCAGTCTATGCATAACAATTAGTGTAGGTTGTGTTTTTTTAGTAAAGTGAATAAGGATAATCAGAGAAACGCATCACGCGCAAAGATGCTGGCTTTGTGCACTTTACTCTGACAAAGTCAAGAAAAACCGATGCCAGCTGGCCTGTTTGTCCCAGTACAGGTACGCATGCATATGCAAGTACACGTTCTTGCTTTAATTAATCAAATATCAATTTTCCCAAGTATCTATAATTTATTTTAGGAGCACCATTTGTGGCTTTTGGTTGGTTTAATGTTTTGATCATTTACTGTTTGATCAACCGTGAGAATTTTTCCCTGGAAAAAGAAGGGAATCCAAATCCCGTACTATTTCCACAATGGGCGATGTGTAAGATGGAAGCTGTTGGTTTCTCTGGGGCAAGAATCCCTTGGCTGTGACACATCCCTCGCTAACGACTGCTGGCCAAGGAAGCCCTGGGAGCCCTGACACTTTCCGCGCAGCCATTAGACGACAGCCACGCTGTTTTCTCGCTGGAGCGGCGCTTCTGCCCCGTTCCCCGCGGGCAGGCGGGGGGAACCCGTCCCTCTGCGGCCACCGGCCCCGGGGCGGGAGCCGGGCCGGCAGCCGCACTGCAAGCGCTCCCCCGGGCCAGCAGGGGGCAGCACGGCGGGCTCCGGGGACAGGCCGGCCGGCGGCGCCCCGCCTCGCCGGCCAGGCTAGGAGCTGCGGCTGCGCAGCGGGCGCGGCCTTTTCCCCCCTGCTGCGGAGCGCAGTCGTTGTGCGGAGCGGGCCCCGGCCTAGGCCTAGACCGGACAGTACCTGGCACGATGGTCAGTACCGGCACCCGTGCGGCGGGGGGGGCTCTGCCCGCCGCCCTGCGCCCGCCGCGGGGCCCCGTTCGCCCGGATGGAGCCCGATTGGCTCGGGGGCCCGGCGCCGGCTGCGGCGGCTCCGGCGTGGCAATGGCTGCCGTGGGCGCCCAGCCTGTGCCGCGGGGCCCGGCCCGGCGCCGCACCGCAGCCCAGGGCCCGGGCGGCGGGGCCGGGGGTGACAGGGCCTCCCGTGCCGCGGCGCCCGGCGCCTGGCCCGGCGGGTGGTCGGTGCGGGTGCCCGGCGGGCCGCCCGCCCTCCCGCCGCGGGGTTGCGCGTCGGCAGGTGCCGGGACCGCTGTGCCGCGGCGGGTCGGCGGGTCCGGTGGCAGGGCCGGGGCTGGCGGCGGGAGCGCCCGGGAGGCGGCGGGGGTGCCGCGGTACCGCAGCCCCCGTGCGGGCAGCCGCCTCTCTAACGCGCACGGCCGCGGGCTGTCTCCTTAGCCTGTGCCCGTGGGCAGGGCAGGGTCCCCGGGGTGTTACGTGGTGGGGGTCTTTCTCCATTGCATCTTCCTGATGCTTTTTTATCCAGACGTATAAGCAAACCTGGTATCTTATTCCTGGCTTCACCGCGGTTTTATTTGTAGCCTGTTTAGTTAGAATGGCCCTCGTTTACATGGTTATATGTGAATAACGCCTAGTTATATTTCTTGTTCAAGGGGTTTGTGAAAGTTGTCAAGAATAAGGCGTACTTCAAGAGATACCAAGTGAAATTCAGGAGAAGGAGAGGTATTGTTAAATCCCCTGTAACATAAGATGAAATGTCATTGATGGATCATCCTGCTCTTTTCTCACACGTTTTCCACACTATTAACTGTTGTTTTTCAGAGGGAAAAACTGATTATTATGCCCGGAAGCGTTTGGTAATTCAAGATAAAAACAAGTACAATACCCCTAAATATAGGATGATTGTACGTGTTACCAACAGAGATATCATTTGCCAGGTAAAGTCTATGGTGCTTGCTACTTGCTTGCCAGCCTTCCCAGAGTGGAATAAACAGAAAGGGGGGGGGGGGGCGGCGGCTGATGTGTTTTAGGCTTGACCTGAGCAGTTTTTATATTGTGGAATAATCTTGCATGTTGACACAACTTCAGCAATAAACTGTATTCGTGATACAAAATGTTTTACTACTGTCAACATTTTTCACCAACGTTATCTGTTAATATAAGATGGTACTGTTTTAATGATGCTAAGTAGAAGATTTTGGGGAAAGAGAAGTTTGGTTTTTTTTATCCCCCTGCTGTATTTAAAGAGCTTTGAAAAGAGGGACTTCTAGCTTGACTTAAGACAACAGACTTGACTTTGTGACCTGTCAACCTGCTTTGACTGTTGCACTGAATCTAAAGGTGTCTTCTCTGTTTGAGAGTTGTTTTTTCTATGATGTTATGTGGATCGTGTGAAGCAGCTAGGCCTTTTGGCTTTCCTGTGAGATGAAAGGAGACTGGTAAATAAGAACAGTAGGCATTTTTTCATGCTTGTTAAGTATGCAGTTGTGTGTTGCATCATAAGGAGTTCCTCACTGTGGTTCACTTGTTTCTTTTTCAGAATGTTTTGATTAATTTTGAAGTTAAAACTTTGACATGTTTGTTCTATCATGAATACATCTTGTTAAGCTCAGAAAAGAAGCTGCTAGAAAAGTTCGTCGTTTCTTCATAGAAGAAACTGCTGAGAAGAGTAGAGAGTGCTGTTTTTACAGTCAGTTCAGACTTTGACAAGATTATTTTATCTTTGAAATTCAAAGTGATAATCAGTGGTGGCAGGTGCTTACATCTGACTGATAGTGCCTTTCCAGTATGTAGGAATCCTGCAAAAAGGGGACAACTTTTGGATGTAGAAAGGAGGTGTGAGAGTCAAAAGGAGAAGGTTCTGTATCTGAAAGGAACAGTAGAAATATACCTGATAATACTGCTGTCTCACAGGAGACCCCTGAGATGATGCAAATCTCAGACCCAGTAATAAAATCGTTCCATAAGGTTAGTAACAATGTAATCACAAACTCTGTATCAGATGCTTTTTGCATTTTTCTGAAGTGTGTGATATGACACCAAGATGCACAATGTGGGACAGAATCCATCTGTACCCTTAATGATTCTTTGAAAGGTTGTATTTGTAGGCAGTTTTCTGGCCTCTTGATGTATGTGGAGAGGTAAATAAAAGTTGTTGACATAGCTTTCTCTGGCCTAATACAGATTTGAATTCTTTACATATGCCTTTAAAAGAAAAATGCAACCCCTTGAACCTGCAAGCAAATGTTGGCAGTTTGGACCTTTCTAGACAGTATTTCTGTCAGCTTAAGTAGATGTCTAAGAAACAGTAAGTTGAGCTCAGAATTATTGTGAGAACACTAACAGTAGTTTTGTTTTCAGATTGCCTATGCTAGAATCGAAGGTGACATGATTGTCTGTGCTGCTTATGCCCACGAGCTGCCAAAATACGGTGTGAAGGTTGGCCTGACCAATTATGCAGCAGCATACTGTACAGGTCTGCTGTTGGCACGCAGGGTGAGTATCTGTCACGTTGTCTGGAAGTCACTGCTCAGGTTTTTTTACAGAGGGGAAAGCTCACTTTCGTAGGTGGTGTGTTGGTATAGATACCTGAAGCTGTGGGCTTCTCTAAATAATGACTTTTGCTCTTTACTGTATAGATTTGTGACTGTCAGATCACAAGAGAGAAGTACGACAGCACAGTTTTCAACTCCAGCAGCCCACTTCTAAGTCTCAGTACTTAAGTTTGATGGAGGGAGGGAGTCAGGATAAAAATGTAAGAAATGTACCTTTAAGAGTTTGAAAACATGTAAACAGCATCCATCCGTTTCCATATGAGCACATGAGTAAGTCTGAAGTTCACTGGTGTACCTGTTGGAACAAAAGGTTGAAACTTAACAGGCATGCTTACAGTGGTGGTTGCTAAAAGCTTTGTTATTAGTATGGGGTGCCTAATTTTTGTAAACAAATTTGTTAAAAACATAAGGATTCTACTGCAGATCTGTGTCTTAAGGTGGTGCTTCTTCATTTTGTCAGTAAATGGAAGGAGTTCAGAAGTGGTTGGTGTTTCTTTTTCCTTCCCCACAGCTTCTGAATAAATTTGGCCTTGATAAAATCTATGAAGGCCAAGTTGAAGTGACTGGTGATGAATACAATGTGGAAAGCGTGGATGGAAAGCCTGGTGCTTTCACATGCTACCTGGATGCAGGTCTTGCCAGAACTACCACTGGAAACAAAGTCTTCGGTGCTCTGAAGGGTGCAGTGGATGGTGGTTTGTCCATCCCTCACAGGTAATCTAGTCTGGATGTTTGGAAGAATTCCTTCAGAAGTAACTGAGATGCTTCTGTATGTGACAGTCAACTTAGGCTGTCACTTTATGTTGAAATAATTTTGTTACGACCTGATAAAGATCATATAGCCTAGGTTCTGGGGTGGAATGTTTATGGTTGGTTCGTTGGTTGTTTTCAATCTGCAAATGCAGTTCTGATAGTGCTGTGGGAATCTTGCAACTATCAAAGCTGTTAAACTTTTGGAAACTAAAGAACCATCTTGTTGCTTTTACTTAAAATCGTTGAGTGATAGAGTACATTTAAGTAAATATCCTTTGGTATTCTGTTTTAAGCCTTTAGCTAATATTGTGTATGTATTAATTTCACTGTGAAGAACTGTACATATCAGGTACAAAACCACTGACACTTGCTACTGTTGTCAGTACAATAGTAGGTCTGAGCAGTTCACCTGCACTTATAATTTCTGCATGCAAGTTTTGACAGTTCCTGTCATAGGCTGTGAATGTCTGAATCAAGATCTTTGGCAGTGTTATTTAACACTGATATTAGTTGACTGCTTCTTTCCACTAGCAGCAGTGGGGGGAAAAAATCTTGATCTCTGTTGTGTATTTTCCTACCCTCTGCCGTGTTGTGTATTAATTCTTGACAAATTGTCCAGTTTTCTGACTTGGCTGCTACATGATGATACTCCCAATGACTGAACACTCTGTAGTTGGTCCATGGTGTGTGTATGATGTACTGCACTGTTTCAAGACGGGACTGATGGCAGCTGAGATGAACCTAAAATTTCTATTTCTTAATTTTCTTTATCTCTTAATTTTTAATAAGAGAACCTATCCCACAGTTACCTGTAGGAGAATCTGTTACATCACTCATTTCTGTATGGAACCTAGCCTCTGAATTAGAGCATTTGGCAATTTGTCTGTAACTGCTGTTTCACAGTACCAAACGCTTCCCTGGTTATGACTCGGAAAGCAAAGAATTCAATGCAGAGGTTCACCGCAAGCATATCATGGGCCAAAATGTCGCAGATTATATGCGTTACCTGATGGAGGAGGATGAAGATGCTTACAAAAAACAGTTCTCCCAGTACATAAAGAACAACGTAACACCTGATGGGGTAAGATTTATCTGGCTGGCTCTTGTACATTAATAGAGATGATGATAAGTCTTGAGGAGGGACTTCTAGTAATGATAAGCTTGATACATAAAACAGCGTGATTCATGTTGTATGTTATCCAAAGAAAATATTTTTTCCTTCGTTAATGGCTGTGTAGTATGTCGCAGATCTTTTGAAAGTGGGATCTCTTTTCTTGCTGTGAAGCTTAACGTCCTGCCTGTAAGTCTAAGCTTACAGGACTGCACTCTTAAGCTGGACCTTTTTTTTTCCCCCTTGATATAGAAATTATACACCTACCCACTCATTCCTAGTTCTGCACCAGAGCCTGTCATTTCTGCAGCTGCGAGGATGTGCTACATGTCAAACCTTGTTTACAATTTCTGCATACGTAGAGGTGCCTCTAGGTCCCAGGTGAATGTAGAATAGCCCAATAGAGTGTTTTGTATAAAACACTAGTAGATATGTAAGGTTACCACAGTGCTCCTTTCGTGTGTTAAACTCCTTTGAGATGACTTGTCTTTGCTGCCTGCAATATTCTTGCTTGGTTTCCCCAGTTAGTGGTGCTGAAGCTTGAAACAAACATTCTCACATCCCCCTTTTTAGGCTATGGAAAACTTAACCTTGTTCTTTATCTCTTTATTGCCATGGGGGTTTGTGGTTTTTTGTGAACTTAACTAATTGCCAATTTTTTGTAACTTAGTCTTTACTAAAAAATAAGTAATGTTGTACTGTAAATGCCAACTTCATCTATTTTACTAAACAAATGATACTTATAACTTATATTGCAGTGAAGCGAGTCCAGGGCTTATAGCTAGACACTTGCTCTTCTAGAAAATCTTTCACAGCATTAACCAACCACCAGCAAAAGTATTCTTAGAATTGGTGCTATTATGGAGCCTTAGTTGTCTTTGTGACAGAGCAGCATTATTGCATCCTTTGGGACGATGCAGGGACTGTTGTGGTTCTTGCAAAACTTGCAAAAGTAGCTACAGATTGACAACATTACTTTTTCCCTCTTACGAAGCAGCTTTGTAGTGTGTACTAAGGTAGGGTCTGAAAAGTGGTAAGATTTACATGTCTGATAACAGAGGTTGTGTGGAATAATTTTTGTTTAATAAGTAAACATACTCTAGGTAGAAGTAGAATAACTTTCTAGACTGCCTCCTTAATTTAAATGTAAGGAAGCTGCAGCACTGAAAGTCGGTTTCAGAGGTTAGTAGTGTTGCAACTGCAATATGCCAGCCTGTATGTGAGACTTGCACGTAGTCTGTAGTTACTCTATGGCCTTAGTTCCCTAACTAAAATAAGGATAAAATTACTTTCTCTGTTTTGTATGTAAGTTGTGGGTTTGGCTGTTTAAATAGTATTATAGTAGGAATTCCAGTATGCTGTGGTGGTAATGTTATGTATGAAGAAAGTATTCTAAAGGCAATCATACAGAATTACAGGCTCTGTTATGATGAAACCTGGGTCTGGAGCATGCACTGGTGAGGGTGTCTTGGATTTTTATGTATAATCCTACTGCTACAGATTATGGAGGATATTTTTTTTTTAAGATGGAAGAAATGTATAAAAAAGCCCACGCTGCTATACGGGATAATCCAGTCCATGAAAAGAAACCCAAGAGAGAAGTCAAGAAAAAGAGGTAAGATTGTCATCATCTTTAACGTAAATGCAACTTCTCTGCTGAAGATACTTTAGTTAGAGTAAAATAAGTAATGTAATTGACATCAGAGTTGCCTCAAAACTTGTGTTATAGATCAGATGAAGATTCAGGCACTTCTGTGTAATTTTGACGGGAGTTAACTTCAGCAGTTGGAGCTCTCAACTATTTTTAAAAAAATGTGTTTATAATAGAGCATGCTTGTGGCCTGAATAGCTTGAACTCCTTAAAGTTGTATCTTAGGTCTTGGTGTTTTCAGTGGTAAAGCTGCTTCTTTTCTGATGAGGACAGGCTGACTAATTTGTCAATATGTAATTACTTTGATTTTCCAGGGGTCTGGGAGAAAAGCAATCAAGGCACAGCTATTGCACTGGGCTTGATACCATCGGTACTCTAGTCACAAGAGTACTGAGCTTGTGTCTTGAGGAATTAAGCTGCTGCAGTCTAGCCCTGCCTTTTTCTGGTGCCCAAACTACAGCCTTAAATCATTATGAGGGAAAAAAGCATGTTACAGAAGTGGAGATATGTTCTAGCGCAGCACTTTTAATGCTGGTTTTGCTTATTTCAGCTCTGGATATATCATATACTGTCCTTACATTGCAGATGGAACTGTCCCAAGATGTCCCTCGCCCAGAAGAAAGATCGTGTTGCTCAGAAGAAGGCTAGCTTTCTCAGGGCCCAGGAGCGTGCAGCTGATAGTTAAGACAACTTCCACAGTTTTCTATGAAGCTTTGGAAAAAGTGGCAATAAATTTATTGAGTAAGCAACTGTCTAAGACTGGCTTATTAATATCTTACAAATACGCAGAATATTTTTTTTACAAGCAGCTGTCCTTTAACCTTAAGGGGTTTCCCCTCGCACTTTCAAAGTACTGTATGAACAGAGCTCCTTCAAAAAGAGGGGTGACAGACTAAAACCGTAAGATTACTGTAAGAAGGGGAAATCAATTTGATTAATTTTTGACTAGTATCAATGGACAGATGTAAGAACTTGCTGCTTCAAAGTAAACTTGTCCTGTACTCTTTCTTTCAGCATGTTTACGGTTTTGGAAGAAGCTGTGTTTTAGCTTTTATTTTAAAAAAAAGCAGTAATCTTCACAGTAGGTTCTAAAGCCTCTGTCCAGAGGCAGTCTTAAGCTTTTAGGAACACAAAGGGCAACACTTTCCCTACTGTGACTTAACTGTACCTGATACAGGAATGCATAATTGAAGTATTTAAGCTTCTTCCAGTAACTGAAGTTAAGCACTTCCAGAGCTGCAGGCTGTGGCTGCTATTGAAATAGGAACTCTTTCACACTGTCTCATCACTGAATAAAGTGAATTCACTGTAATGGAACATATATATGCTTTATTACAGAAGCCATAACTTACCCCATCCCTTATTTTCTCTTACATCTCAATTTCATCGGCATTTGTTATTTATTTCCCATTAGACTGAGTTGCTGGCACAGTTAAAACATGAGTCAAGTAGGCTACAGGGAATGTATTGCTTTAAAAATACTGATATATGATAAGTACGGCTACTGAAAGAGAAAAGGAGGCCTTTGATTGTAAACAAAAGTATTTTTTTTTTCTCCAATGAAAGGTTCAACTTTATGCAACAGCAATAGAAATGAAGATTCTGTACAACAAACTGCACTATTAAACATGTTTTCCAGTTGTTTAAAATACCCAACATCATTTTGTGTTCCGTAATCTTCTCTGCCCAAAAACCTATTAGCAATTACAGTCAGATTTTTCCCACCACGAACATGACCACTTTACACTTGAGTGTATTCCTGGCTACAGGTACTTACTAGCTTGTGGTTGGAGGACATCGTCAAGTTAGAGACGATAATTCACATTAGCACAGTAATTCTTAAATGAAAAAGCTAGTGTTTACAAAACAATAACACTTTTAACCCAAGCTGCATACTATGGTATGGAAAAATGAGTTTGTTGGTCTTCTACTTAAAATTTAATTGTTTAAGGAATGCATTTAATACAGGATAGCTAAAGGAATTAACAACCTTCAAATATTTAAATAAAGCTTGTCCTTACCTATGCTGAAAATGAATTAAAGGGCCAGGATGACTGCTACTAAAGCCACTTCCTACCTAATTGTTAATGTTTAATTTGAAAACGCTTTTAAGTATTGAGGACAATGTTAAGGTGTTTTATGGACATCCAGTTCCGAGTAATTGGAAACTGATGTAAATCTGAGAAAAAACAGGTGCAGATTAAAGGCAGTGCATTGGTCATGCCATATGGAATGCCAGGATCAGATGGTTTTATTTACTCAAGACTTAACAGTGACTCATAAATGCTACTATAAAAAAAAATATAGTAACACTACAGCTCACTTAAATTCCACCTCAATCCTAGCTGTTACTGTCTCACAGGCTCATTTAAGCAGTGTTCCGTGATCCTGAGCAATCTAGCTTGTGTCCCGCAGTTCAGGTCTAGCTCTGGCTTATATACATCCTACAACAGTTCAAGAGAATTTAAGTACAAGTCTGTACCCAAATCTGGAGGGACAGTAAAGAGTCAAAACTTTATCCACAACTATCACTTGTTTCACATCTAGAGCAGATTCCTGTGCTATGCAAGTTTCCTTTTTTAACTGCTTGGTTATTTCTGCTATCAGTATTATCAAAAATTAAGTTCCCATGCAATAGCTCAGTCCACAAACTCCTTACTTTTCCATGTTTGCTACAGTTTAATTTGAGTTAAATGCTTCAACTGAAGTACGATAATTACAGTTTTTGAAATGGATGCTGATACTGCTTCTAGACCGTGTACATGATTGTAAAAAATAACATCCTAATATTCTTGGCTCCCAACATGGTTTGCTGTGTGAGGATTTAAAAAGTGTTGAACTACTTAAACATTCAGGATGTAAGCATGAGGTAACAAGGTGTAAACAGAATCTGATTTAAGTCTCGTATTACAACCTGTCAGTTCTAGAGTAAAATCCTAATTTTCCACAGCTTTAAAATTATTAATGTGCAAATTCTGCCATGCCAAGGTATTAGTAAACTTCAATCTCAACAGTTCAGTTTATTCACAACAGCAGCTTGGACTTGGACACATTATTTGCAGTAGTGGTGTTTCTTCATAAAACTACTTAGGATTAAAGTCTTATGCAGGTATTTCACAAGTGAGCAATGATTTGCACAGAATTAGAAGATGTTCCATCAGTTGATGTAGTGGCACAGTAAATACTTTTCATCCTGTTCAAGATCTGACAAAGTGCACAGAACAGTCAGGCATGCAAGGGTTTTGTTTCCGTAACATAGCAGTGGAACACCAGAAGTGCTTCTGGCCTCTGCCCGATCATTCAGTGGCACGTTCGTTCTTTGAGAAGCCCTATCTTAAAGGTACTGACTGAAGGGCAAGAGTTATAAAAGCAATTAATGAAATCTGAGTAAAGAAACCTTTAAAAAAAATGCTGCAGATCATTTTTACCAAATGTGATAGGCCACCTCTAGTGGCAGGCATCAATGTTATCTTCTGCTGGTGGAGAAGCTAAGAGTCATTTGTATGGGAAATTTTCTTCCACAGTAAAGTTTTTAAGTTATTCAGTATTAAAGAATGCTCCATTTCCATCTGATTTGCTGTGACTTTAAGGGCAATACACAAGTACAGTTGTTTTTCTAGTTCTTCATGGATATCAGAAGGAGCACCACGAAGCAGATAGTCTTTAAGCAGCTGACAGGCTTTTGCCAAATTTGGCTGAATTACTTCTGTGGTACATCTCATTTTGTTTTGGTCACACAGAGTTCTACAGTCTGCACCATAAATACAGTCCAAATCTGATTCACACTGACGATCTTTAATCATTTCCTTCAAATTCATTTCTGGCACAATTTTTCTCATGTCCATCATTTTCAAATCATATTTATCATTATATCCCAAGTTTTTGGCACTTGTATCACACATAAGAAAGTTTCCATAAGGTCCATGGAAAATATCTTCCACAAATTCTAAAAGCCCTATAGCTATTTTTGCCTTTCTTGGCCATGATGGAGTAAACCATTGGTCCATGCTTCTTCTGAAGCCAGAGGGAATGAAAAGTTCTATAATCCATGGAAGGTTGATTCCATAGAGAGAGGTATATTCAACTCTTTCAGTCACATAGAGATTCCCACAAAAACCCAGCAGCTTGGGAGTATGTTCTTTATCCTGCAACATCACCATTAACAGAAACTCATCTAGCTGCAGAAGTGCCCATGCAGATTTTGCTTCTGGCAAAGAAACTCTACCATCTTTGTTTCCATCAGCAAAAGATAGGATGAGATTAACCAGTTCTGAAAGATTTCCTTGTTCACCCAATTTTGCCTAAAAGCAACAAATGAAAAAGATTAAGTATGATTTCATCAACTGCCACCAATCCACCTGTCATTCTATCTCTTCTTACTCTCTTCCTATGGATAGTAAGGTAGGCTATGTTATGTTACATTCTAGTTTTCATTGATTATAAACATCATAGGACTTGCTATCAGATGCCTGAAGAGCTTGTTTTCTGTTCTGTTTTCAAAGGCACCAAGTATATGATCTTAGAGTACTAGCGTTCTTCGCATTTCAAAATGCAAACATTTAAAATTCAAATACTGTTCTTGGTCATATCAGTCTTTAGAAAAAATCATAGCAAGTAGTGTGTCAAATATTCTCACAGAAAAATGTAGAATTTAAACATCTAGATCAGGTTTAGTTTTCAGATGACTAAACCTTACAAGTGTAGAGAAATTACAGTAGTGTCAAATATATTTTGGACAACTATAAAACGTATACCAAGGCACACTGGGTACAAATCCCATACAATAAGTGTACTGTAAAACTTTGTTATTTGATGTAACCACCTCCATCGTATCAATACAGAGAAAGATACCATTGCTGGAATCAGAACTGTTGCATTTTCAACTACCACAAATACACACGAAGTCATACGAACTTTTCCCAGATTCTCCTGAAAACTACTCAAAACACCTGCTGCTCACCCTTTCTTAGGGAAAAAGCTACTGTAATGCATGACAACTGTCATCAGTTTTACCTAATTATGTTACATGTGTGTGCATGTGTACACATTTGCTCACTCAGCTAGAACAGCATTATTTCCATCACTGGAGACATAGGAACTGTGACAACAGCAAGAGAATTTTAAGAAATAAAACCCAAAACAGTATTGACACAGCATCAGAGTGATTACTCCATTTTATGAAAATTGTGGGGTAGCATTAAGGCAATAGAAATAAGTATCACATTAACACAACACCAAGAGAAGCGTGAGAAGCGTGGCTGGTTATTCCCATTGAGAGTCCTGCTGCTCAGTTAACATAGTAACTCTTCCAAGCATGAAACAGTTTTCAAATTGCCTTTCAGTCTTTGTACTCAGCTACAATAATCCCACAAGGAGAAAAAAAAACCCAGAACACTAAAACTACTCAACTCCCCTGCCTCTCCCCCCAAGTATTTTTACCATATTTTCTATACAAATACAAGTGAAATCTGTAGATATGCAAGACTCATACCAGCTTCCATCTGTTGAAAAGTAAAGAAAAGTAGTAAAAAAAAGATTTAAAATTAAGAAAATTAGTTACTTCAAGATAAGTGCCTCTGGGGAAAAAAAAAATTTGTGCTGGTTATTTTTCTAAGATGCACTTGAACAAGGTTCATAGAATAGGGCATTCTCACCAGCTGCAGGAAAATAAGCCTTTCTGTTAAAATAGAATAAATATATATAAATAAGTATACTTACTTTGAAAAGACTATATACCATTTCTTTGAATTTCTCAACAGTGGTTCCTCTTGTTGGTTTATCAAACAGGACTATTTCCTTCCTTGGTTCTGGGTCAGTACCAAAATCCAGTCTAGCAGCTTCTTCCATATGGCATTTTATAACACCTTGCAGATTTCCCCAGATTCCTAAATACATCTATGCAGGAAAAGAGGGAAAAAGGTAAAATACCACTGTAGAAGTCCATCATCTAAAGACCACCTGTACTCCAACCACTGTTTCAGGTGTCAAGCAACAACACAGATTAGAAAATGGAGTCGTGTGCAGAGCACATTCAAACAACGGCAACTTCAAATGCACTACTGCAGCTACTCAGGAGACACTAGTTTGTCAAAATACAACAGACAGCTTGGTAAATATTATATTGACATTACTGCTGCCTTTGCACAGGTTGTTAAGAGCTGCTGCTTCTATTTGAGAAGGAGGATAGCAGAATAGTATGCTATACATAACTATAGTTATTCTATCAAAACATGGAAGGATCCAGTGTAATTATGTATTTTTTATATATAAATGTTTCCAAAATATATGTATTCTAAAATAACAATATACTCCCTACATCCAGGAATAATATATATAAATATACCTGTATGTAATATTATATAGGTAACTATTGTATATAGTATACTATTAATGATATATACAATACCTATGTATTTTATATATAGATACATTATATACACACACATAAACATGCTCTGTATGTCACAGCAAACAGAGTTTGAAATAATCTGTATTAAATAGATACAGTTTGCTGACACTAAGGTCTACTTGATGTTCCAGACCAGGGGTCCTCAAACTTTTTAAACAGGGGGCCGGTGGGGATAGGGGGGGGATGGGGGGGGGGGGGGGGGGGTGTCTGTAAATACCGGGGGCCAGATTGAGGACCCTGGGGGGCCATATCCGGCCCACAGGATGTAGTTTGAGGACCCCTGTTCCAGACAACGAATTTCAGTGGGAAATACAAAACCAAAAAGTTTGGATGAGTAAAGCCATACCTGGCTGTTGGGCTTTGTTGACAAACATTTTCCAAAATACAATGTTTCCTTAGCACAAAGACTGCTACATGCTGACCCATCAATAATTCCAGTCTTGTATTTATCACACTGAAACAAACAGGGAGAAAAATATTTAACAAATTGCCCAAGAAAGAATGAAATAACTATAGCTCTCCCAACACCTGACTGTTAAGAAAACAATTTTAATAACCCTACACCAAAACAATGTTAAGAAACATAACTGGTTTTATCTGCAATTAAAAATATAATCTTACTTCAATGTGATGGAATATCAGAATCTGATTAATTTACATGTGGTGCTGACTGAATTGGCTGTGGAATTAGTAGAGACAAACACTTAAGAAAGCTATACTATATATACTTACTATTATTTTCCTACAGTCATGTCCTCTGCATAGTTCTGTGTAGGTGGAATACTGAACATAGGTAACCCAGCTGCCAATAAATACTACTAACCAAGAGATGAAGAGATACTTCATCCGCATATATGAGAAACGTACCTAGAGGACACAAAGAGAAAATATTCTTTGTAATTCATGCAGCAGTAATCAGAATGATAGAAACAAACATGATTTACTATTTAACTTTTACGAATTTGACTTCCATAGTGATAAAAAAAGCAGACTGCATTACAAGGAACCTTCACTTCCTTCAGTGAGAAAAAACGATAGGGGAGGTCAGTTTGACTTATGTAGGTGGAAGGAAAATTAAGATATAAATAAACAGAAGAAATGGTGACAGAACCTCATAGGGCAAGCTAGACTGCAAGAATCAATTTGATCAAAATCATAAACTGCCAAAGCTCAACTGCTTGCATTTTTCTCTAAGACCGGTTATTTGTGTTCCACTCCCAGTAAACCAAATCCAACAGACCAGGCATCTGGTCAAAAAAATCATCTGTGTTAACCTATAAATATGCAAGATAGATACACAGTGAGCTGGGATGGTATCAGGGACAGATTCCATGTGCTTGAGCCACTTTAACAAATGAAGTTCTTGAGTACCCTCTTACTTATATGTGATTAGAGAAGGAAAGGTAGGAGAGTGCTGTACAGGAACATAGATTGTCATGCTAGACTACAACAATGGTCCATCAATAAAGATGCTTTGAAGAAAATGGTTAAAAAAAAAAAAAGGCATCCTATAAAGCAATTACCAATGCAAATTTAGAAACCAAACAATCAAATATTTCCTCACAAGTTGTTGTTTCAGATCATGTTTTGTTCAAAATAAAAAACTTACTTGGCTTCTTGTGACTGAAAGCCCATCATATGCTGCATCACTATTTCACTGCTAGAAGCCTCTGACAGACACACCTAGGACAAGTGAACTTTCTGTAACCCATAGCTTGAAATGCTTCATACCTTTGGTTGCTCCAAATGAGGGCTGAGGTTAACAAGGGCCATGTTAAACAGAAAAAAAATCTATTTCTTTAACTGATCTATGTTTAAGCAGAGGATTTCTGTCTCCAGGACAGCTAGCTCCTCAACTGATTAAAAATTTCAAACTGTTTTTCAGTTTTTATGAAACTAAGCAAAGGTTTTATTGTGAACAATCAAGAACTGAGCTGAGAAAAATTAAATGGAGAACCTGATACTGCTTCAGAGTGAACTCTCAGCCACGACCTGTAAGCTTTGAAAGCTTATGTAGGGAGACCTGGGGGGGAGGAAGTGGTTCCAGAAAATGGCAACAGGATGAACAATATTACCTAGCTTCAAAATGGAGGGAAAACACAGAACTGTAGCAGATGTAAATAAATCAGCTTTTTTAACAAGAAAACCTACAATAATTTATGAATACTTATAAAAATATTACAAACAACCAGCATGCATTACAGCCTTTCCTCTTGGAAGAAATAATCCAAGAAAGATTAGTTTCAAAACACCCAAAGGTGATTCCAATCCATGCAGCTGCAGTCCTGCCGTGTGTTTCAGCTGTGCATCCCTAATCCTTCACTCCTTTAAACACACTCATTTGACTTGATCTTAAAACTACCTAGTTAAAAAAAACAAAACCAAAACAGACAGATACTACCAACTGCTTTTTTTTTTTCTGCTGATAAATCTTGACCAAGTAGTTCCTTCAATCAGTTCCTCTTTCATGATATTTTATTGAGAGTGTTGTAAGGCAGAAGTAATCTCTGCTATTTTCCTCAGAAGCACAAAGACCCTAGCTGGAGTAACATGTAATTTCCTCTAAAGTATGGTATCCACAATATGGATATAAACTGGATGGAGTACAAAAGGAGACCAACAATAACACTGTGTGGTTTACAGCACATTTAGAAACAGCTTAGAAAAATGTATGAGTAAGCTGTGGGTAGGGAGGACAGAACAACCAAAAAACCAAAACTGACAGCAAGGGGCTGGGCAGCATAAAAAAAAAACCCAAACACAACCAACCACACACACCATACATAAGCCTTTCCCATTGAAAGAACACTACTAAAAACCAATTACAGAATTGCAAGACTTTTAGTGTAATTTCTTGGCTTAAAAAAAAAAAAAAAAAAAAAAAAAGAGACAAAATACAACATCTACCTTACAATATGAAGAATCACAAACTTTCTTGCAAACTACACTACTTAGACTGATGGAAAGCAGTAGAAGTCATCCTACATGTGAACCAGCAATAAGTGAGAACTGATACTTCATCATTGGTTCAGAAATACTTCCCCCGACCCCCTCCAGAAGAGAACTGAAATCTTAGTTCAAGCTCAGGTGGACTCAGTCTCATCTATTCTTTCTTCCAGACCGTTTTCTGCATTTAGTGATTTACAATTTTCACTTACTAGTTTCTTCTTTCCAGTACGCATCTCAAACTCTTTGCATAGGCAGTCTTAGTGTCCCCCTCTTGAATCACTCATTACCTGCTATTCTTGTTCTTCCGGTTATTTCCAGTCTATTTCCATCTGATTCTGCAACACTGGCCTCAGTTTCAATCTTCCACCACTGTCTGTCTTCCATTCTCAAGTAAGTTTCCAGCACTACTCAGTGTCTCATCTACTTCAGTTCCCCCAGCACAACTTCCCTGCGTCAGAATCCTTGTCCTGAACACACAAAATGCCCTTATCACCCACAAGCATCCTTCTGTCACAACTCTGGGAAGTCAGCAGAGGTGGTATAGCAAAGCAGTAGGAGAACGTCTCTCTCCCTGTTCTCACTTCCAGAACCAAAGGAAAGCTGTAAGCAGAGCAGATTGATTCTTTGCATAGTTTAGTTCTTACACCCACACTACACAAAACAAAACGAGAGAGATTTACTCTTCCCCAGCAGATCTGTCCCAGGAAGACCAGGTTACCAGCCCTGAGACAGCCCTCCAGCAGAGGTCTCCTGAAACACAGTTTTGAACTGAGAGGTGACCCAAACTAGTAGATAAAAACATTCTACAGGACTGAGGGATCACCTGATCTGCATCAGTTTGAGCATACAACCATATTTTTCTCAGTCCATCTAGAGAACACAATGGGCTTTTTCTTTGTTCTGTTCATGCTTTCTGCTAGTTGAAGAACAGATGATACCTACTACTTTTAGCACTTAAAAATAAGAGCTACTGTAGTACAGTCATGCAGGTTCTATGTCTTCTATAATAATTTACTTATTTGTTCTTATACTACCTAAAAACTCACTGTTTCATAATTTAATTTTTTTTTTTGCTGGTTTCAACATAGTAATAATGCCAGTAAGTGCTCTGTAGTATAGTTCCTGAGATTATCTAACTAGGTGAGTCATTCATCTATTTTTACTTTGACCAAACATTTCTGTAACTAGATACAGCATCAAACAGAAAGAACAACCTTCTTTGCCTGTGCAAGCACAATGAAAGACAGCAGCATCTGAAAAGAGGCACAAAAATATTTTTATTTAAAATATGGTACTTAAAGAAAATCGGATCATATTCAATTATTATGACTATGCAATGAAGACATGTTCATTAGGTTTTTGTACTCATCTTTTTGTCAGGAATGACTTCCCATCAACCGAGCAAATGGTATTGCCACTCCCTTGCCCAAATCCTGTCAAAGGTTACCACCACACAGCAGAGTCTGCAGAACCAAAACCAGTTAAATATACTCTGAGAATCATCTTAATGAAAAAACATTTTCACTGGAAGCTTTCTGTAGTCAAACAAATAAAGGGCTGGAGTAACTAAGGTATAGGCGCATGCTCGCTCTGCCACTTCAGCTGTATGTATAGCATGGGGTCAGAGGAGCATCTTGGACTTTGACAGCAAAACTCCACAGAGCTCAGCTTTCAGGCCCCTTGCTGACTAAGTACAATTAAGATGTGCCAGGCTGAAATGCAAATGGCTGCATCGGCAAGGACTGACTGAAACCATCCTTAAATTCTCGCATGCACAGCCACAGAGCCAACATGAAATTTTATTTTCCATCTAACTAAATGCCACCAGTGTAGCGTTGTGAACTTAATCTCAGACAAAGTTTCACCATGCATTTCATAAAATATATGAATCCCAAACACAACCATCACACTCACATAATCCTCCAGCAACAAAACTCTCAAGCATCCAGTCTGAAAAGGATGTGTTTTTAAACAGCTTATGGTATTCTACCTAAATTTGCTGCCAGAAAAAAAAAAAAAAAGGGGGGGGGGCGGGGATATTTTGGAGTTTCAGGTAAGTGCTCTTCCTTCCCACCCAACCTCCCACATCCCTTACTCATCCTAGAGCTACACTATATAGAGCAAGAAAGAATGGTAGTCTGCTATCCTCCATCCAGCACTTGACCTACAGCAGCTGGAAAAGCTGACAGATGACATTCCTACATATAAAAGCTTTCTCCAGAAATGTGTTGAGGTTTTGTTTTTTTAAGTAAACAGCACTGTAGCACAAGCACCAGAATTTAAGAATTCGGTAGCAAAGCTGGGTGCTTTATCATCTCATGTACTTTAATTTTCAAGTGTCTTTCATTTATGAAGTTTAATTATGTTTCTTCAAAATTAGCTTTTTTGAATCCTACCAGAAGCCTTCTCGTATCTTGACATATGCCCTGCATATTCTTGAAGGAAACACTTTCTCTGTAAGTCTCATTCTTCAAGTAAGTTTAGGTACTATTTCTTTCAGAAAGTAAGTAACAGTACCAGTTAAAAATAAGCTAAAGAAAGTTTCCTATGTTAGCAGCATAATTTATCTAAAACATTTAAGTTCATGGCTTTCTCCTTTAAGCCACAAAAGGGCAGGCTACAGCACAAGGGCAGGATCAACGATGCAAATCTTGGGGGGGGGGGGGGGGAGTGGGTGAGGACCAAGTTAACACAAAGTGTATTCAGTTACAGCATTTCCTACTTTTTTCCTCTTCAAGGCTGCTAACTATAAACTAACCGCATCCACAAGACCTATTCTTGCAATATAAAAGAACCGACCTTACATCTCAACAATACTAAAATCCTCTGCCAAATGCATGCGTGAACGTCAAAACTTACAATCATACTCATAAAGGTTCAATGTTAGATTTACTTAGCTTCTTTGAGGCAGGGTATAGGGGATGTATTCATATGGTCCGAGTCCCAGTTTACCCCATATTGCACTCTACGTAGCATTCCAAGTATTTCCTTTACGTTCTATTATACAAGTGTGGAGACAAGGAACATAAGGGGAAATAATTTTTTTTGCTATAAAATGGATATTGCCCCCCCCCCCCCAAAGTAATCAAATCAACACAGGAGCTATAGCAAGACACCTCCTTTCTTCTGATAAGCACCAAGCCTTCTGGCAAGTTCAAGTGCTTTCTCTTACATGCAATTTTCAGTTCTATTTCTCCAAAGAGAAGTACCATTTGCCAGAAACGATCATAATTTGAAATACATGCCACATTTGGATACCAAACACAATGCATAAAAACAATCCATGACAAAAATTGCATCAGTACAGAGTTTCTCAGTATGTTTACTTCAACATACTAGCATGTCTTCCAGGGCTTTCTAGCTCACAGAAGCCAAATCTGGATCTATAACTCCATCACACACACTTTCAGAGATTTAAATTAACAGAAGAACTTCTTTTATTATACGAAATTCTACCCACAAACAAGGAAGGATACCAAATATAATGACAGGGAGTTTTCAGTGATTCAAGCAACAACTATGTGATACAGGAGCTCATAAAACTTAAAAAAAACCCCACAGGTTGCAGATTATTATGAACAAGCAACCACAAAGAGGACACAAACGTCATTTACAGATACTAAGTGCAAATACATGAAGGATCATTGTTCCACAGCTGCAGCCAGTCTGGAAAAAAAAACTGCAGAGAACAGGATGCTTGGGGCAGAGTTTGAATAAGAAAGGTAAAAAGAGTATTTACTTTTTTTCCATTTGATTTTCGGTTTTAGAAGTGACTCCTTCATAACTATTTAATTACCTAGTCATTAGTAAAATATTGCAGAACACCTAGAAAGGCAACTAAAAATTATTTCATCACATCCTCATTTCTACAGACCATTCTGACAATGATCTTCCTAAAGCCTGCCACAAGACTTCCTCTACAAAATGTCTTCTATTAATACGATACTGAACTTATTTCTAATAAATTAACTTTCTTCAGTATTTCCCCCCACTTACATAAGAGGAAGCTCCTATGAATCAGGAATTATAGCAAATAAGTGCTAATGATTACTTTTCATCAATTTGAAAGATAAGATACAGTGATTTCCTTTAGAGACAGGCTGGGGGTTGGATGGTTGTGTGTTTTGTTGGCTTTGGGTTTTTGGTTTATTTTTTTGTTTTAAATATTTTTAATAACCCTAATATTGTAGAACATAAATAATAGCACACAAGACTACTGGTAGAATCTGAGAAAGATCAATAGAAATAAATCTGACAATTTTAGACAAAGCTGTTTCATGTGTAAAAACTGCTTGGGAACCCAAGCTTCTGGTATGACAAACCTTCATTCCTCAAAGTTTCTTGCTGACTCCTTCCATGAACCTTTAAAATACTAAACTCTAAACCAAAGTTCTATTTAATGCAAATTTGCACTAAACTCATGCCATCTGGTATAATCTCAGATACTAGCAGTGGTCTGCAGGCCTCAGGACCACTGCAGAGTATTGACCATATTCATAGTACAGGATAGAATACTGTATATATGGATTTATCCAAATTTGTCCTCCTTCTCAGGCAGAAAGAGGATATGTTTTGGACAGAAAATCCTCCCTAAATGCCATCTGACTACATCATATACTTGGCAGGAAGTCCTGGAGAAGCTAGATTTATTTTGGGCTCAGCACTGTGCCAAAGCAGTCGCGTAGCTTTTGACTTGCAAAAGACTTAGGTCCTGCCAGTTCAGAACACTGACATGAACATACATCTCCTTACACAAGACCACAAGGTTCAACTCTTTTTGTTTCAAAGGGAATTACTTTTCTAATAAGGACTTCCTTATCACATTTAACAAAAGGCCCAATCATTATTTGGTTTCTTCCCATATATTCCCCCTCTCAAATTTCTGTTTCCTCCCCAGAATCAGTCTGGGAGCACGGAGACACTTGGTCCACTTCATCTGGAAGTGCCAGAACTGGTGTGCACATGCTGTACCAACATAGCTGGGACATGGATCTACTGAGCCTGGTTAGGTCACATGTGCTAAAGCACCCTGCATACAGCAGACT
The DNA here is from genome assembly GCF_017639655.2 of Falco naumanni. Classification (NCBI taxonomy): domain Eukaryota; kingdom Metazoa; phylum Chordata; class Aves; order Falconiformes; family Falconidae; genus Falco; species Falco naumanni. Next base: position 16,489,681 of record NC_054064.1, on the reverse strand, counting down.
TACTGCACATATGCTATGCAGATCATTTGAACACATTTCTGAGCAAGAAGTCCAAGACAGAGATTAGGGAGCAATACATATAGAAAGACTTCATTTAGAATAGTGACAAACTGCTAGAAAACTATTAACAACAACATATTCAGGACAACAGAAGGACTGAAAGTTCCAAAATTATCAAAAAACGAAGAAAGTGTTCAAAACCAGGAAACACATTTCTCATTTCCTCTCCACTCTCCCATCAAGACTTTTAAGTATAAGCCAGGGAATGCAAGAATGAAGGAAAGCACTTGTAATGCTTAAAATGATATTGCAGTTGACTTCTTCCATCACTTGTATATTCTACTAAGCCATGTGCATTGAATAATAATTAGATATTCATCCCCCTGAAACAGAACTGGAAAACCACTTCTGGCAAAACCTAAGCCTGGATGCACTCCAAAGCATACGGAGAGTAATGGATCAAAATGCAACGTAACTTGCCAGTTTTTTAAGTGTACTTTTAACTGTAAAAATGTTTTAAATAAAAGAGTATGAAAGCATTTCTTTGTTTAATAGTACAGAGAGCTTAATTCCACAAAGTATTCCACATAACCATAGCACATTAATCTTCTCCAAATCCGAGTTGCTCACTCCATTTGTTTTACATACCAGCAATAGGACAGAACAGATTAAAAATTGTAGGCTGATCACATTAGAAATCCTATTTTGTTCTCTGTTCAGGCTGGTTCGCAGATCATAAAATGCATTTCAGGTAGGCTGACATGATGTCTGAGAACATTAGCCCACGCTGTCTTGGATGTCATGTACTGGACACATTCACATCTTTAAGAGCAGACAGTGCATGCTTAAGACTATGCTAGTGCCTTTAATTATTTATATCCTGAGTAAACAGAATTGGAGATATCTTTCAAAATAAAGATAACAACCAACACTGTGGACAGCACGTTTCTTTTAAGGAAAGGTTAAGCATAAAAAGGATTAAAATCTTAGAGGAAAGAGATGACATAGGAAATTTCTGTTCTGTAGGGCTTTGAAATCTGTTTATTCTTTGGGCCTTCAAATACAGTCTCTTGTATATTACCAAAGTAATTTCCAAGGGGTCTGTAAACTTGGTCCAGAATTTCTAGAGGCCAGAAAACTTTGAAGCATGCAAGTGTTCTTTACATTATTATTATAATGAGCAATCCTGCTAGGTCACCCTCACCCTCATGATACAATTGCTATACTCCAAGGACAATGTCTGCCACATTTGGGACACTAACTGTTCCTTGTAAAACATAAAATCCCAACAGTGTTCGTCACCCAACTGTAAAATCCTATAAGTACAATTAGATTTTTTTTTGTGTGTGTGCTTTTAGTAGCATTTAAAAGTTTGTCAGGTTTGAGGGTTTTTTTTTTTCTTGTTTTACTATTATTACATGATTTGCAGTCTAAACAATGGGAAAATTTTGTATTTCAGAGTTAATGTTTTGTGGCAAAACTTTAATGTTGACTCTGTGGGTCCCTAACCACTAGTTTTTGGGCTGAGGTAAGACACCCAAGTGTTCATCCTGCTCCTTTTACACGAGCTCATACTTGATAGCACATCCTTCTTAGCCAGAAAGTTTATAAATTGATTACCTACAGATCTAGCATTCTGCATAAAAGCTAAAGAACATGTGAAATAATAATAGAACATTTGCCATAGAGTATAAGTTGCAAACCAACTCATAGCATCCTGCTCCTATTACAGAAGGAAAACTAGAGCAGGTATTAAGTTCTGTCTTGCAGAACCCGATGTTCTATCAGCTCACTTCACAACACAGTTGCCAAAAGTCTCTAACACCTGCCAACAAAATTTGGAAGTCACTCAGCAACACCTTCCATTGTACAACCATCTTCCCTGATGTGCTACTTGAAATACTGTTAATAATACTACACAGATCTTTCCATCTTGCTTGTAGCTACATGTCAGTGAGTTGAAGTCTAGCATTTACTTAGAGAGCATTGGCTTCTTTGGAAGCACATCTCAATAAAGCCCTCAGCAATTAGTATAGTTAAACCATGACTACATTTGTCATGTACCAACAGCAACATACACTGACAAGAAGAGCCAATATATTGATAGCTTGCTGCCATTCTATGGCTGCATCAAATATCAACATACATCCACTGTCTAACACTGAAAAATATGCTCACAGAGCCACTATCCTATCTCCTAAAACAAATCTGTAAAATATTCAAACACAGCTTCCGGTTTAAGAAAGCACAATCAAAAATAGCACAATAAAAAAAAATATTTTTTTACATCTGCAATAAAAAAAAAATTTGGTTTTTCTAATAAAGTATTTTGCTGTCTTGCTGTTTCTCATAAAATTTTAAAATGACATATTTTGCTTGAAAGGCCTTGAAGTAAATTTTGAGAAGAAGAATGGAGAAAAATGTTATCAGGCATCACATATAATGATCAGAGAGACACTTGATTATCAAGGCAAAGGAGGCAAACAATCCGGAAAATCCTAATTTCAAAGGCAGCATATAGATTATGAATTCATTTTTATTTGTATCAGAGGCTTTCTCCTATGGGAATCCAAATACTGTACAAGCATCTGCTTGAGTAAATAGATCAAAAGTAATCCTTTCTAGATTAAAAGTCAAGTGATACTGACCCAGATTTGCAGATACCAGAACACCCACCTCCAAAACTAAAAAGGGTAAGATTATATCCATATATGTACACTTCTCCTTAGATTTTACATCTCATTTCAGGTACTCCTAAAGAGAGAATAAGATTGGAAAAGTTCCAAACGATGAGGAATTAAAACAGTTGAGACTTCAAAATGCACGAGGACAAAGTTTACATGTTTTAATCCAGTGATCACAAAGCATTTTATAAGATACCAACAGATGATGAACATGTAAGTAGCATATGTAAGAAAAGTAAATATATTTATCCCCTCCACCTCAACACATGCTCGTTTTAGTTAAAATATCATGTAACACATTAAAAGGAATCCCAGAGAATAACCCTCAAGGTACCATAAGGTTGCAACTGAGTAACATTTCACAGTCGAACTTCCTGCTACATGTTAGCTACAGCACTTGCAACCAAAACGTTCTCACACTGATAGCGTAAGTAATACAAACGCATACCTGTATATGTAAATACAAAGTGTGTCTATGAGCGCATACATAAATGCATAGGGCAGCTAACTATTGGACAGGAAAGTAAAAGTGCCAGACAAAAAATCTTTTAGGACACATGAAAAAATGAGTCTACTCGTGCAAGCTGTAGTCCATCCTCTGATGGGATCGACGTCTACAGCACCGGCGACAGGTGTAAAGGAGGGACACGGGGAGAAAAACATGAGGGATCCTCCGGGCCCTGGCAAAGCCGCGGGAGTAACTGCCCAGCTGGAAATCCCCAGGGAGCCCGACGGAGGCGAGGGAGCCGGCGGCCGGGCTGCTCCCGCCTAACAGGTCCCGGCGGCGGGCAACGCCGGCCGCTCGGGGAGGGCGCCCCGCGGAGCTCGCTGCACCCCGCAGGCGGCAAGCGAGGCCCGGTCCGGCCGGCGGGAGAAGCGGCAACAGGCACCGCGGCCCCCCCAGGCCGCCCGCCACCTGCTCCCGTGCCCCGCCGCCAAGGGGCCCGCCGGCCGCGGCCAGCGCCTCAGACCCGGCGCCGCGACCTCCCGCCGGCCGAGCCACCGAGCGGCCGCGCGGCGCAGCCGAGCCCCGTCCGCCACCAGGCGCCGGCGGGAAGGAACGGCGGCCGCGCCCGCGCCGGGCCGGGGTAAGCGGCGAGCCCTGCGGGGGGCGCCCGCTCCAGAGGTAACTTTGCAGGAGGGGAGAGCGCGGAGGGCAGGGTGTGTTGGCACCGGCCTGCCCGGGCCGACCCGCCCGCCGCGGGGGACGGCTCGCTGCCGGCCTACCTGCGCGTAGTGGGGTTTCCTGAGCCAGGCCCCCGGGAAGAGCCGCCTCGCCATGGCAATCACACATCCCCGCAGCGGGCGGCGATCGGAGGCGGAGCGGCGAGGAGCTCTTCCCCGCCTGCCGCTGCCGCCGGCTCGGCTCGGCGCGGCACACGCACGGCGGCGACGGCGGCGAGGGGAGAGGGAGCGAGCGCGGCAGCCGCCCTCTCTCAAGCACCGGCGGCCGCCGAGCGACAGCAGCTGTCAGCGGGCATAAAGGGCGGGCAGCACCGCCGCCACAGGAGCCCGCCCGCGCCGCCACCCTCTGCCTACAGGGGCGGCCAGCAGCAGCTGTGAGGGGGCGGGGCGAGCAGAGGCACCGCCCCTCTCCCCTCGGGCGCGTCCCGCCGCCGGGGCTGGCCCCGGCCCTGCCGCCGCCGTGAGGGGCGGGAGCGGGGCTCGTCCACCCGGGAGCCACCTACGGGTCCCCCTCGGTGCTTATGTCCGCTAGAGAGTGCTCGGGCCCTGTCTGGGGACAATTATGAAGAAGTCGGTTCATAAATAACGTGTCTCAGTGATTGCAAACAGGTTCCTATCATTTACTGGACAGGGTATTAAAACCAGCTGTGGGCCTGTTATAGTCTAAACAAAAAAACAACAGTATTTCCTCCGAAATAAGGAGGGAGCATTTGCATGGGCCCACATTAACGCAGATTAGGGGCATCTGTCGCATAAAGTGGGGGAAAGTGGCCAGTTGCTCCTTCACCAGGGGATCTCTCAATGCTTCGCACGCAGTGAGAAGTTCCAGTCCAACTGCAATTAGTGGGAACACTTCAAGTATAATCACTCTTCCTTACGTAAAGTTTGGGTTTTGTTCTGCTTTCCTGTGTTTATGACTTGATCGTGACTTCTTTTAAGGCAACGTGTTCAGCAGAGCCAGTCTGCCCTGGTTTCGGCTGGGAGACTCATGTTCGTGGGATTTTGGGCTGTGAGACTGGGCAAAAGGATCATGCCATGGTGTGAGGATAAAAATAATGAGGAGATAAATGTAGCATGTTAAGGCTTTTGGTATTCAGTATGCTTACTGAAGGCTGCTTTGATGAAAAGACAGGTCACAAAAATACTGCTGTAAGAAAAAGTTACCTTTTTTTGGCAGGGCTTGCTCCTAAGGAAAGAGTGGATCTGGAAACCAAACGTGAGGAGGTCACAAAGTATTAAAACTCTGCAGAATTTAGAGAGGCTTGTGCTTTTAGATTCAAGAACAGTCTGTGACTGCTTTTGGAATAATATAATCACTGCTAGAGTCCCTCTGAAGTATAAATCTGAAAATTAATTAGTAAGATTTGGCACTCCTATGAAAGCAATCTTGGCTTTAATAACAGCCAGCGACTCTCGCAGTGAGGGTGTTTTCTTCTCTTCCTATTCAGGCAGACCCAGATGGCCGTGCTTTCTGCATCACCTCCCTCTACAATTCAGTGCTTTGCACAAGTTTAGCTCAATTACGGGCATGCAACAGAAAGGCAACACAAGAGGAGACCACAGAGCAAACATTTAAATGTTTTGCTGAATAATCTCAAACCATTACTTCACCCAGTGCTCTATGCCAGCCCTTGGAATGACAGGCTGGGAGTCATCATGAAGTGCAGGTCTTCCATATGGCTGGCAAGGATCTAAGTGTTTCATTCCTGTTATGTCTGGATCCAAACAGTTCCTGGCGTGTGTTCATTAGAGGATATATTTTTCACTCAGTACATGAGATCTTCGTCATCTGTGAGAGCAGGTGCTTTATTCCAGCACCAAAGTGTTTAGTTCTTCTTCAAGTACTCTTTGTGCCCAGGCTTTGCTAAATGCTAAAAAGTAAGACCATTTCAGCCTTTTTCAGCTACCTGTTAAACAGAATTCCCAGTTAAGCCTCAGTAGCGGCAACTCCCATAAAAGGCTAGGCCATGCAAGCTAGAACAGTAATAGAAAAGGTGTAACGTGCTGATCTGGCATTCAGTGGGTGTGCAAACCCAAAGGAATATTCTAAAGGCCAGGGGGCAGATGCTGAAAAGCAGCAGAGGTAGAACATAAATCATACTGATACATCATTTACTATGCAGCTTTTTCATTCACACATGCCTTTCCATTCTGGAGTTCATGCATTACCCACTTTCATATGCCAGTGCCGAAACTCTGATATATCTTAATGCCCAAGCAGTAAAAGTTATGCTGATTTATCGCTACCTTTTAATTTTTCAGTTTCTTATCCAGCTATATCAACACTGAATGTTATTATCTAGTGATGCAGGGTTTGTGTATAAGATAGAAATCAACTGTTCATTATACAAGTGCAGTGTTTGTCACTCACATTGTCAAAAGGTAAATGTGATTTTATAATACCTTCTTACCTTCACCATCAATTCTATGACAACCTGGAGCTTATTGCATACTAAAAGTAACCCAGAAAAACCTGAGTGGTTACATGTGCTGAAGCGTTCAGGAATTCTGGACATATAATAAATGAAAATATGAGACTAATAAGTAGAATAGAAAACTACAGAGAAGAAACTGAATTCTTCAAGATACTCAGTATAATGTGCAACTTTTAAAATGTAATAAGGAATTCTATCAAATTTCTTTTCAAAGAAAGTCTGTGTTACTTGAGCAAGTAATACAGGTTTTAACTTTAAACAAAAGCTAAACATTAACTTACTGCAATGATGCTTAGACTTGCATCTTACACAGTTATTTGAAGCAGCTGCACCCACATACTCATTTAACTTGGATGCTGTTATAAGAGAATCCATGGGAAATCCTCAGGCTTCACACACTCTCCTCACCATCATATTATATGCAGGGAGCCTCTGGCTAATGTTAATAAGCACAAGACTTCTAATGTCAACAATCACAAGACTTTTCTTCCTCACAACTTCCACTCTGCTTAGCATGGCTTCCTGGATTAGTGCTCTTATTCTTTGGATACACTTAAGAGACATTCTGTGATCCTGGACAGGACCACTATTTTAAAGTATTACAGCACCAGTAGGAATGTAATTCCTTAGTATTTGTCTTGGTTTGTAATTACCTCTAAAAAATGTATCTACACTATATACAACATGACAATGACTTAAAATAAGCCCACCTGCACTTCCTAGAATAAAATCTACAAAAATTTAGAGGTTTCTCTTCGTATTACCCAGCTATCAATTGTGATTGCTCAAAGATCTGTCTGGGAGTCTGGTTTTACACAGACTCTACTTTCTTAGGCCTGCCTTTGTGGAAGAGAATGAAGATCTGGGGATGCATCCAACCTTTAGACCTAAACTTTCCCTGATGTTCCCTTCAGAATGAGATTCTACTTCCTTCTCCTCCTGCAAATTCCTGTGAACTCTGACTTAATCAGTGTGTTAATTTTAATTTTATCATAATAAATTATTTCCTATCACATTCAAATTCTTATAAATGCTAATGCTTCCAGTGCATTAACAGGTGGAGCCATCTCTTACCCAGAAAGCAGACAAAGCCTGTTAACAATTTCCTCAAGACTTAATTTGTTATGAACAAATCATTAGGAAACAGACTCTTCCAGCCTGCAGGTTTCATTTCTAACGCTATATTCACATGGTCACTTTAATCTTGCATAAATCCACCCTGCTGCAGAAGCAGATGGAGTCACCTTCTTCTCTTACTCTTGCTGTTGGTGCCTACCTTCTCCCTTCAGTTAGCACAACCATTTCTGTTGTGTAAAGATCTAGATCAATGATCTGAAGTAAAAACTAATTTTAATTCTTTCTTCCTCTGAGTTAGGTTACAGGCAGTCCAGTTCCTTTCATCAGTGGCTTGGATTTATGTCAAAGTAAAGTGGCTGTTTGTAACCACTGAAACTTTTATCTTACTTAAACATATCTATCTCAAAAATCATGTTTTAATACAGTCAGATAAATTACATAAATGCATGTGACTCATTTGTAGCTCTTGTCTGAAATGAGACCCAACTATTATTAAACATTCAGAGATGCTGATTAATTTGAGGTGCAAGTCTTTGCTTTGAGACACACAACATCTACTGTTTTTTCTGGTATATTGTTTACAATTCAAAATGTACTAGAAAACATTACAGCTAATAAGTCTTAATAACATAACATGTTTAGAGTAAATAGATCTTCATAAATTCAGAATAGGAAACTTTATATATTACATTCCTTTATATATTAGAGGACTGAGGAAACTCCAAAAATACTCTGCTCAGAGGAAAAAATTTGAAGGTAGACATTACCTCATTAATGGTCAATTGTAAGCAAACACTAAACAGCAGTTTGCATTTCTGTTCTCATTGTTTCAAAGTCTACAAAGACAACACAGTTCAGATTCAATCAAGCAATAAAACTGTTTCCTCTGGACGTATTTGTCCTTTCAAGTCTATTACCTCTAATAACTGCTGGAGTTTTAAAGTTCAAGAATTTTACTCAAGATTATTTGAGGTTATATGTTAAAATGCATGGTCAGAGTACATTTGTTAGCATTAATCTATTTCTGGTTTGGAAATAATTTCATCATTTTCAGACAACTTATTTTTGCATAATGATTTTTAAAATGTACGCAGCTTTCAGCATGGTTATTTTGCTTAATTATTGAGGCTGCTTCCTTCTTTGAATTAGTGGCAAAATAAAGTTATAATCTATTATGAACTTGAAGTAAAATACTTGTATGTTCTGTCTATCTTATGCTCATAGTCGTCATCTGTTAATAAACCCATTTTAATAATTGGAATGTTAGAGTCTTCATTCCTATTTGTGGACTTTCCTATAAAGATAAATATTCTAGCTGGCATTTTCTTAATGCCCTACTGCCATTTCCCAAAACTTCTTACACTGAATTAGCACTTCCGTCTTCCTCCTTACTTCATAAGGTAGCTCAGAGAGCTAGGAAACATCCAAGTTCTAGACCACACTCTTTCCAAAATGCTACTTAGGTTCCAAACACTGGATTCCAGTACTGAAATTAGTACATGATGACATAAGGTCAATGGTGAGAAGATGTCAGCAGAATTCAATTCAGAAAGGAGATGCTAATTTTTAACTCCTAAGGAAGTTTAGTATCAGAACAAATTACCTAGCAGGGTAGTACATTTTTCAACACGTGGTGTTCTTAATTAAGAGCTCTGACTTAAGTGCAATGAAGAAAACAGCTGCAATGGTTTAATACACTGCTACCCCCAGCTGCCCTGCCATCCCCTCTGCCGGAGGACATTTCCACAACAGAACTGTTTCAGTTCACAGTCCAGCATATTTGCTTTAATTGCCTGTGAAAATCAGTTCACACTAAAATGCTAGACTGTGAGCCTCAGCTAGTGAGGGACAGATATGCCCTGCCTTCTGCCGGCTATGGTACAGAAGGGAAAAATGGGCAGAAGAGCAACTACTGATAACAGACCTGCTATGTGAAACCCTTTCCTCTTGTCCTCTATTACTTACACCTACTCCCATGCTGTTCTCTCACTCCTGCCATACAACTGTTTTTCTAGCTGAATGGTGAACTGTTTGACAAATCCAAATTAAAAATAACCCAGAAAAATAAAAAAGCCACACCAGTTCTCTGGTTTGATTCCACATGTCACTGTGGACTGTCATATTCAGAAATACAGGAATAGCTTGGCATTTGGAAGAAGCAGCAGAAACAGGAACTGCTTAAAATGGGATAAGAAGAAAAGCTCTTCAAATCTGCCCTTCAACTGATGTCTTCTTAAAATACATACTCCAGCCCAGTGATTTGTTGGGCAGTGTGAATGAATCATTGTGTTATGTAGGAATTTGAACTGAACTAGTCATTCGTTCAGGCTTTAAATCATACATAAGTAAATCGGCTTCAGTTTGCAGGCTTTAATGAAGCTGAGAATTTGGCCCTGTATGCAAGAATTAGTACAATGTACGGGCATGCCTTATCGAACAGTCTTAGTGACACTGGCAAAAATTACTCAGAACGTAACACTTTGTCTTACTTCTTTTGCTATATTCATAACATCTGTATGTGAAATACAGAAATTTTGTGCTGAATTGTTAGGGGATGCTGACAGCACCCTGGAAAAGTACTAACAGTTAGCAGAAAATTTTAGGAAATAAATATTTCCTTTTAGGAAAAAAAAAATACATATATATATTTACACTTGCAAGGATTATAAATTTATTAAGTCTAGATTTTTTTGCTTGGTATTATTTCATTAAAGTTGGTAATTCTGAGGTAATTTGTAATACATGAACTTCCTTACAAAACTTCTCACCCTTTATGAAGGAAGCAGCAATGCGTTGCTTAAATTCCAAGCTGTTAACTAGCTATATGTACAGTTGATCAACCTAAGTATTCACCATTGTTTTTGCTAGATAAAACAGTTTTCACTTCCCTTTAAATAAACAACAAAACAAAGAGCCAGACAGTCAACTATATTCCTGGCAGAGAGTAGATGCCTTTTTCGATCCCTAGAGTAGGCAGTGTATTGATTGTATAATAATTAATTCCTGTAGCCTACTTTCTGTAAAGTTCTGTGGGATTGTTCATAGAAAACATCCCGGTAGGCAAAAGGTATTAATTGGATTATTTTAAATTTGTCAACATCTAAATTTCTACAGTACTTAGCAGCTATTCCTATTGTTAACATAATTACCAGAATAAAATAAAACCATTTTATACTTAGAATGTTTTCTTTTAGAAGCAAAAATGCTGTTGTAAAGGAAGTATGGAACTTCAATTCACATACCAGTTTTCTTACATCATTAAAAATACTCAAACAAAATAAATTCAGTAATCTAAAATGTATTCTTTGAGTTCTTTGCTATGTAGTAGTACACATTTCTGAAGAACAGATGTTTTTGACCTGTCTATACAAAATAATAAATGAATGACAACAGAGTAACTACTAAGTTACAGCATTTCTAAAGGTGTTTTTTTTCTCTAATAGAACGCTAAAAGGCAAGCTGGAGCAGTAACAGTTTAAAATTCTTTAAGTAAATGAGCAAGCTTATGCTACTATAGTATACAGTATTACATATATCTATATGCTTCGTTTGACTTTGGGGAGGTATCACTGCAGTCATAGACTGACTGTATCATATCAATATACTCTAAAAGTATCTTGTCAAATTAGGCTTATGCACAGTTCCTGCAAGGCTCCGCAAGCCTGGCTCTGCGCAGCACTGCAGTTCTCACTGACCAGTTCTGCCACATGCTTTTTTAGCAACACCAAAATTCACAACAGAAATAATTTTTCCCCTGTCCTCTCCCAGTTTATTTTATTTCTGTCACAGTCATCCCTGTTCCCACCCCCAACCCCCAATCTGGATAAAACTGGTTTGAGACAGTCTTATAACCTAGACCATCAATATTATTTTATTATTTTTAATCAGAGATTATTTTTTAGCCCAGTTTCTGTGATGGTATTTGCAGCACAGTTTTTGCCTTCATTAAGGATGTGTGGAGAGCACCTGAGGAGGTTGTGGTGGGAACTTCGTAAAGCAGCCCAACTGCTAAAGAAAATGCATTGTGGAATTGCAACTGAAGTAATTTTGTTATTTGAAGGTACAGTATCTGTAAGAACACAGGCCTCAAAGATGTATTTTAAGATTGCTCTGTATGAATCTACATCAGAAATCATGCTATTTGATTCCTTGCCTTAGGTTTAAAAGAAACAAAGGCTGCATTTTATATACAATTAATTCTATTAAAATAGCTATAATTTCTCTGAGTGTACAAAGAATAAACTATTGCAGTTAATTGAAGCATTTATTAGCTCAAAAGAAACACATTGAAAATATATCTTTTGTGATAAACCAAATATATTCAGTGCTGTTACGATGAACGTGCATGCCCTGAGTTCTCATTGTATGTAGTTTCAGAGCCCTCTTTCCAAACAGAGCATTCAAATGACAACAGCATCACACCCAGACAGAAGCTGTAGCAGATAAAGCATTTTCTTTTGACCGAGCAGGTCATCAGATCCTTTCTAGATCTTTTATATTACAAAGTAGCTGCACAAGAGGAGATTTAATCCACAAACCTGCATTTTCAACCCACAAAACCAATCTAAGCTTGGGATTTGGGAGTATACCTGCAAAAAAAATTAGTAGTGGGTGAAGTAAACTGAACAGTTCTCTAATTATGTAGAGTCTTTGTTAGACTCTTACACCTCTAATAAGGGTTAACTGGTAGCTGGTCAATGCAGTCGTATTTGACAGAGGCAGTACAATTTCTCTAAAAATATTTCAGATGACTAGAGATAGTTATTTTCTATTTTGTCTAGATATGTATTAAATAACTTCTTATAGTTTAAGTCAGCTTTGATGTGAGATTTGCAGAGTTTTCAATCAACTTATTTTATGACTGCCTCTATATACACCAACAAACAGACTTACTGTGTGCTGACATACAAGCCGACCTCCTTTTACCTATGTTTTATCCCAGCTTCTTCTTCAGATCCTGCAACTAACTGTCCATATTAAAACCCTTCTGCACAGTATTGTTTGAACCTGGACTCATTTACACAACTGAGGAAATAGATTTATGTCTAGTTTTACCTCAAGTCAAACTCTAACGACAACTATTATTCCCTATCAGAAACTGAGTTACAATTTATTTTAATTAAAAATGAGAACAAAGTGGAAACCAAACAACTTTTCCATCTCTTTTTTTTTTCCATCCCTCTTCCCAGCCATCATGTCTAATTCAAAGTGCATTCTAAATGGAAGAAAACGACATATTCAGCCAGTGATTAATTCCTACAGTTTGCTGTTTCTGATTAAAAATGTTTTTAAATAAGACCTGGATTTACAGGTCTAGCAAGTAAGAATGCCCTTTTTGCCACAGGCTATCCACTGGTAATTAAATCACACCAGTAATCTGATACAACATTATATATTTACTAGTATGATAGCACTGTCACAGACATTTTACATCCTAAAACCTGCAGTAAATTAAAAAGTCCTTGGAGGCCATCACTACTTGGCCTCTTGGTCTGCTGAATTCCAGGCAGGGCAAAAGAAAATCAGTTCTACTTTTAGGAATCACCTGCATGCTAGCACAGTGTCTTGTTAATGCTTGCCTGCATTTTCTCCTGTGCTTGGAAAGTACAGCTCTAGAATCGTTCCTACCTGAGAAATTTGAGAGAGTTGGTAAAGGTCCTGGGAGAGGCAAACTGGCAAAACACTGTTGTAATTTGAAGGAGTATTAAACTGTAGCAACCTGACTTCTTAATTAGATAATCCTCACACATACTTAGTACACTTCCCCTTTCGTCTTCATAAGTTTGTCTTAGCTTTTTGGGGTGTTTTCATATAGGCAAGCCCCTTGAATGTGGTCTTTCTCATCCTGAAATTGTCTTCATATCTGCTTATGGCAGGTCTGGGTATTCCCCTTTGCATTCCTTATGGGCAGGAGGATGGACTTCGATTTGCTGTAACGGAGCACAGCAGAGCCACCAGGACCCCTATACGGCCACCAGTGCTGCCTGGGTTCCGAAAGCATGTGGTCCTCAATTCCAGCCAGGCTGAAGCCATCACATAATGCTTTTTAGTTATCAGTGAATTCACAGGGCCAGCATGTTTACTTGTCAGTCCTGCTTGGCAAACTTCTGTTTTCCTGACCCAAGAAGCAGCTCATATGTTACATAAGCAGAAATTTGAGTTGTCGCTTTGTAAGCTGCCCATGACCATGGAACATGCATTTGGTCATCTGAAAGAGAGATGGCAGTCCATGGGATCAAACTGAAGGTCAGTTTATGTTTCCCTGTTGGCTTGTTGTAGATGTTTTGTTCTATAACTGAATGCAGATAAGCAACGCTGTATGAGAACAGAATCTGGGCTTTCAGGCTGAGATAACATGGCATCAGTGTGGAAAGATCAAAGTACATGTTGGACAAGAGCTAGTACATTTGGATTAGCCAAAACAACGATACTTAGGTTGCTCCTTTTACTTAAGCACATCAAAGTTAACAACTGTAGTAGTATCACTATTTCATAAGCAATGGAAAAATGAAGTTGATGGCTTGGCTAGCGCATTGGCCTGGGACCACTTACAATTCTTTCCACGCAGCTCTCTTGGACTGGCAGCAGCTACAGAGAGGGCTACTGCCTTACCTCCAGCCCCTGCACCTGAATTTACAAGACTGCAAACGGCTCTAAATGTTAGCAGGATCCTGTCATGCTGCACTGTCCCAAAGTATTTTGTCTCCATCATCATCAGATAAAGAGATGCTATTAGGAAAAATAAAAGAAAATAAGAGGAGCGAGGGACTTTCCATCTGAGTGGGACTTGGCAGGCCTGCTGAAAGCTTGTGAGAAGGCCCATACTGCATTCCAGGTGGTGGGAGAGCAGAAGGAATGCTGTACTAATTCTCCCTCTGGCTAGACTGATGTCCAGAACAGATTTTTCACTGTGGATGAAATGGCAATATTCTGCCATGTAACTGTGTCCTGAGGGGCTATTAAACATTTTTTTACTTCAGTTTAGAGTTAAGGGGTAAGTCTGGCCTGTACTGCTACAAAATTTAACCACACAAGAGCTGGAAATTCTGCTCTAGCAGGCATTTTTACAGTCCACAAAGGAGCATAGATGCTGACAGACAAAACCTTGCCATAAAACTATGATCCACAGTCTTCATGAAGCTATGATACAACCCATCATGATGTAAAATATTTGAGACTGAAGTTAGTTTTGCAAATTTGCAGAACATAGCTAAAGTGTATGACTAAAACGCTTGCTTAGGCTTTAACTCCAAAATGCTGGCTATGTGTTTTAGCTTTAGTCACAAGAGCTTCAGAAACTGTTTTCAGATCTGTGCTTGGAGAGTAGGGGAAGGAATGCATCACACCGGTGCATGACTGAATTCCCAGGGAGTTTGGGAACCGGAATCTCTTTCTGATCCAGGCAATTAACCAAAATTTCAAGTCTTGGCAGCTGTGTGTTTTCTGAAAGAAGGTGATTATATGACCATGGCAGCAGAATGACAGTGCACAGAGAGTAGTAAACCTCTCTTAAATTCCAACTCTGAGTAACGAGCTCATATTTTTATGCACTGGTCTCACAAGAAAAAGCCAGGAAGAAAGATTACTCAGGACTATGCTTGCATACCTTCACAAAATTTGCGCTAGCTAGAATAGTAATAAGCTGCAGTTCTCTCGCAGCTATTTTCTGGAGCTAAAATAATGCCACATATGCTCATAAGTCTTCAGCACAGAAGAGACAGTATTACCAGTAAGAGCACAGTAACTCATACATAAGCACCCTCAGCAAGGCCAAACCTAGTCAAGCACTTATTTTTTTCTCCTTTGGTCCTCACTCACTGTCTTTTGGCACAAAAAAATGTTAGTGTAACTAAGATGCAAGACATAGTCTCTCACAACAAAAGCCCTTCTCATTCTTTTGCTAGCATGCTCAAAGATGTTGTAAATAATGTAGAAACACTGTGTCTCAAGCTCTATTTCAGTCCTTGAGTATCTGATATTATTACAAGTTTCATTTTTTCCACTGTTACACATATGTGAACTGAGGGATTGCTTCTTGTTCAGCCACTTCCAGCAAACAGAGATTTCAGCCATCGTGGGGTATGAAATACGAACTACACATTAGGAATAACTAAGGTCTTCTCTTAGAATTATGTGAACAATAAATAGCTTATAAGTGCTTTGAATTGTGAACTATAGAGCACGTGAACTATCTATCCACCTACCAAAGACCACTCAGTCATACAAAATCCTGACTTATGTTTTACAAGTAATTTCAGAAAGGTTACACATCTGGAATAAATTTTTAAGTGAATCAAGTATTAAGGACTTCTTAAGCTGCAGCTTGACATTTTTTCAGGCATCTGAAATCTCTGTTATTAGATGCAGAGCTCATAGATGGGTTTGTTAAGGCTTTGGTGTTTTGAGTAACAGTGTCAGGATTTAAAGAACAGATTGCTAAATGTTACTTTTTAGAAGGTAAACAACCTTCTAATGGTTTTCAAGTTTAAATATGGCTTAGTTCAAAGGCTAATAAAGATTGTGATACAAACAGACTATATACTTACCCACACAGTAATTGCTGTTTAATGCATGTGTTGCAGAAGTGCTTTAGAAACTTACATTCAAAAACAGGACTGCAATACTCTCACAATATTCTATCTTCAAAAGTTATGAGCAGTAGGTTGATAAATATTAAGGAGGTAAGAATGAAGAAATAATTGCTTAGAATTAATGGGGCAAATATGTTGGTTTTCTATACATTTAATTTAACAGGAAAAAATAGTATTTGACTGGCTAAACTGGGTCAACCAATGATCGTGACAGTGAACACTGGAAATAAAAATATATTTACAGTTCAAGATAGCAAGCAAGAGCTGGACATTCGCAAGAAGATGATGGAGTACAGGGCAGGTTTTTTCAGGATTCCCTGATCCCTGAGAAGATAAAGAAGATGGGAAAGGCAATGGTGAAGACCAATATCAGGGTACTTTACAGCCAGTAATATTATTTTCCTCTGTATTGTTAATATATTATTATTGATATTGAGGATGAAAAATTATTAGCAGTCTTGTCTATCTGGAAAAATATTCAAAGGTGTCTATTTTAAAATGTTTTCAGTGCTATTTTTATAACTTTGGTATAAAGATAGAATAATTACTGTGTTTTATGATAACAATTGTTAGCTAGTTGTAAGGCAATTAATATAAAATTCTTGATAATATCGCTTGCCTGGTTTTAGATTTTGAAATTGAGGATTGTTTTCTGAGGTGAGCCATAATAAATGCAGCATATGAGCATTGTCACACTAATTATTATGTTTATGTAAAAATAGATGTACCATACTTATCTTGATTTAAGATAGGAAGATCCCAGGTGAGCTTCCTCACTGTTCCCATGTTTTAACAATGCAGAGAAAATGGCCTGGGATCTAATTTTCCCTCCTTACTGAATTGTGGTCATGACAACCATCTGTACAAGGATAAGCTTTACAGTATTGTCTTGTTCAAGGGTATCATTTTGACATTATGTTCTGTGATACAATAAGGTAATGGAAAATAATACTGTGCAGCAGTTGGTGCTTTCATCTACATACACTGCTGACGTACACTTTTGGAGTTTGTACATTTTGGTTTCCTTGTTTAACATTTATGTGACCACTGTGGCCAGGAAAGTATATAAAAATAACACCAGCCTTTAAAAAATATGTTAACATTTGAGAGAAGGGCCACCAGTTGAGGGAAATGACACTGTTTCTGACTCTTCAAATTTATCCATCTCTGCTGGGTACCAGTGAATTTACATCTTGGATATGAAATTTAATTTTTCTCTGCTGTGTGAGCAAGGGAAGATAAAATTTTTAAAAGCCAAGACACTGATTTTGCATGTCTTTATGGCAAGAGCTTGCCTACCAGTATGTGGACAAATATAAACAGAGGTGAAGACAGTGCCAGGTTGTTATTATTCAGCTCTTTCCTGAAACACAGCTATTTATGAGATGACATGGAATAAAGTTAAACATACCTATTATTAAGTAGAATCTGATAGATAATCAAAGACTATTTTTTTCCTGAAACTTCTACAGAAGAAAGCACTTACTGACATTGGACAGAAAGTAATTTAATTTGGCTTTGGACACTCTGTACCTCAAAGTACACACACAATATGTCTGGAATTGAAACACAACAGGAGAGATTGCTTAAACTGTTTGTTCAAATACTTTTGAGGTGTTAGTGGAAGACAAAACAGAAAGTAAGGCAGGGAAGTTCATTCTAAAATCATACAGTCTTGCCATATGTTAACAGAAGAAATAACTGGTTGTTTTACTACTAGCACTGAATAGAAAGCAAAGATTCTAGCTTGCTCCTAATCAGATTAATCATATGTGGTTCACAGTATAGTAATGGGAATTGTGGAGAATTTTTGAACTAGGTTTTTTACTATTGCTGTTGATTTCTTTGCCCTGCATATACCAGTAATTAACAAGGATCCTCCTGCTGCTGCAGATACTGGTTTACCAGTAATTAACAAGGATCCTCCTGCTGCTGCAAATACTGGTTTTCTGATTTGAGTGTTTGAACTTGAAAATCATTTGTAAAGGGTCATTTGCACATTTCCAGTAAGATCCCCAACTCTGTAATAATCTGGTCAGGTTGGGTAAAGGAACAATGGAGATGACTCTTCCAGTGCAAATTTCTGAAGTCCTGTGTGTCTACGTATACCTCAGCCATTTACTTGTAATACTTGTAAATACTCAGTATTTACTTGGTCTAGCAGAGGGATCGGATGGGTAGGAGCAACACTGTCACTGCTCTAGAAAGGGGCTTCCTGTCACACGGAGATTCAGTGACCTGTTAAACTGATTAAAAAAGGATGTTACAGTATGAGCTACTAAATTAAGGTGGTGGGGGTGAGGCGTGAGTGTAGGAAGCATATGGCTTGGAATTTTTCTAGCTATCAGTAATAGCTGGCCTTAAAGGATAGAGTTTTAAATAATTTTGTTTAGTGTTTGGCTATAATCTTACATTGTGCTCCTTGGTTATGACTCGAGAGAGATATTATGTGGAATCTAGGTTGTGGGAAAGTACTGATAGTCTGCTGTTTGTAGTAATAAAGCTAATGGCAACAAGCTTTGAGGGGTACATTCTGGCCTAAATAGGGCAACCCCTGTAACAGAAAAATAATTTATCAAATCCTAATTCTTCTTATATAATGTAGGAAATCCTAGTTTCTTTTTCTGCTGCCCTCAGATAATGCTATTCCAGCAGTAACTCATAGCTTTGTGACAAGTGGTGCTTTATAGATAGGACAAGGCCATGCAGCTCCGCAATTCTGCAGTGGGGTTATGCGAGCTGCTCTTGGGAACAATGTTGTAAGGACAAGGAGGGTAGAGCTAGCATGTGTCTTGCTGGTCAGGAGCTTGTACGTTGGGTTTGTGGGGTTTTTATGGTGCTGGTGGTGAAACAATGTACATTATAGGGGAGTGATTCTAATTTGACAAGTCTTAAGTTATTGCAAAGATACAGCAGGACAAGGCTGGTAAGACCCTCCAAGTCTGACACTAAAAAAATTTGTGAGGCAGCCAATTATTGATGTTCAATCATGTTTACTCAGTTGCTGAGTAGGAAGTTTGCTATTTAACTTAGCTACACACTGGTTCTCACACCACTGTTGTGAATAAAACCCAAAAACTTGTGTGCACATATATCTCCTATTGAGTGCAATTGTTTTCTTCTGCTGGTGACCCCTTTGCCTTTAGCACTAGTGGTACCTGACTGCTGTTTGCAGTACGTGAAAACCCGCAAAGAGCGGATGGGGGTCTTTGCGTCGTGCAAGTCTGTTTTTAGCAGCAGGCCACCATGATTACTGAACAGTGCCTAGTCAGCGCATCCAGGGGAGAACTTTCCCCAAAAACTTGTATATAAAACAACTGTGCGTAAGATATTTCAATCATAAATACTGCTTTATTCGGATGTAACTAGGAGCTGGCCAGACTAAGCCGTATTCAGGTGCTCTGCCCAGGCTTCCCTCCCTGTGCCCCCTCCTGGGATGGCAAGCCCATCCAGTGTCTTCCTTTCATCATCTTATCCTAGGAGGGAAGGCGGCTGTGAAAGCTGGGGCAGCATGAGCAGGACCGAGCCAGGAATGGGACATTCACCCTCCAGTCCGTTACGCTAGTTGGTGAGATCCGATCCCCTGTTTGTATTCCCATCTGGCGCAAAGGCCTGAGCCGCGCTGCCCAGCTGCCCTTACGGAGCCAGGCCAAGCTCTGTAACCAGCGCCACTGCTGTACGGGGCAGCTGGATCCCGGGGACTACGGGGACTGGTCCAATACTACAGTCTAAGAAACCATCGGCAGAAGCAGGCTTGCTCTCTTCTCCGTGATGGAAAGCGAAAAGCCTATCTCACTTGGGTTTTGGCGGTAGCTGTACTAGCAGCACCCGGGGTTCAGCCCGCCTCCTAAAATGGCAGCAACCCCAGGCCTGCCGCCGCAGAGGGGCGCCCCGCCGCCCGCCCAGCCCGCACCCCGCGCCCTCGGCACCAGCTAAGCGGCCGCAGCAGCTGCCGGTACCCGGGCCGGGCCGGCCGGGCTCCGCTCCCACCTGCCCTGGATCATTCTAGATGCCATGGCCGCCCCTTCCCCGCGGAGAACCGCGCCGCGGCCCCGAGCCCGGCCTAAGGACCCCCGGAGCGGTGGGCGCGGCCGGCCGGGCGGCGCTTGCCGAGCCCGGGCCGCCTCCCCGCAGGTGCGGCGGGGAACAATAGGCAGCGGCTGAGCGGGGCGGCGAGCACCCCTCGGCACTGCCGCAACGAGTCCCGGGCGGCGGGCAGGGATCTCCGCCTTGGCAAGCACGCCTAAAGTAGTCCCTCTTTGTTCACCAGCGGCAAAGGTTCGGCTTCACCTGTGTCCTTCCGCCGCGGCGCTCGTCCTCCCCGCCCCCGGCCCAGGAGCTGCCTGTCGGCGCAGGCGGGGCCCGCCGGGGCGGGGCCGAGGCCCTTTGTGCTCCCAGAATGCACCAGCTTCTCCTCCGCGGGAAACAAAAATGGCGAGGGGCTACGGTGGAGCCGGGCTGTCTGTGAAGCGGGTCTGACCCCTCCCCCGCCGCCTTTCCGCCGTTGCGCCGCGGGGTCCGTGCCCGGGGGGTCCCGCCGCGCATCGAGGGCCCGGCCGCACCGGGGCGCCGCGGGGAGGCTCCCGTGCTCGCTGATTTCCCTGTATGAGGCGGTTGGCACCACTGGAGAGACCGAATGAGGTGAGGGGTGGGGGGGGCGGGCCGCGGCGGGGGGGGATGGAGGGAGGGGCGGCCGGGCCCCGCGCGGGGGTGGGGTGGGGGGTGGGCGGGCGCGCCCCGCGGCTTGGGCCGCCGGTGCCGCATCCCGCTCCCCCCGCGGCGGCCGCGCCACCCGTCGGGGAGGGGGCGTGGGGGGCCCCGCTGCGGCGCGGGGGACCCCGGAGGCCTTCGGGGGCGGGCGAGGAAGCTCCTTCCGCGGCGGACGCCGGCGGGCGGTGCGGGGTCAGCGGTGCTGCGGGGTGACCACAACAAAGGGACGCAGGCTGCGGGCCCCGCGCGGGGCCGGGGCGGTGTGGCGCGGAAGGTACCGCGGTGCTCTGTTCTCCTTCCCGTGTAGGGGTATTGCCCCAGCCGGCAGCGTTCACTCGGGTGTGGGAAGAGCCGCACAAAAGGGGGTGGTGGTGTTCGCTGTTAACTTTATTTTTCGTTTCTTTTTTTGTTCGCAACGCCTCGCCTCTTAGTCGTTGTGAAGCCAGACAGCTCGAATGTGCTTAAAGCTTACCTTTTTAGTTCGCTAAAACATGGGGAACTGTTGCTGGCTGAAAGGATGTGCGATAGCGTGTTTTCTTTTCTTTGGTGTTTTGATTTCTGTAGGAAGAGTGGGTTGATACTTTTGTTAGTCAAAGAGAACAATATGATATGGTGTTGGATGCTCCGGGCACGGATACTAGTGTTGAATTACTAGGGATTACCGTCCATTCGCCAAGTATCTGGGCGCTATTTAAAGGAGAGGGCTTCCATAATTAAGTGAAAGGGCCTGCCAGTGTAGCATTATGCTTGTTTCTTGAATTTCTGATGGTTAGGCCCCGCTCGTGACTTCAGAAGGTCAAACATATAATAGGTAATAGCATGATTTTCTCCTGAATTAGTGTAAGGGAAAAGGGATCGATGTCTTATACCTAAACTGTCAAAAGCATGGGATAATAAGAGAACAGTTTCCCAGTTGTTTGTTCTTTTGGTCTGTAATCAGGTTGGTAAAAGTTAACAAGTTAATGTTTGTTGCTTTTTTGAGAGCTCAGATTACAATTAATTTGAAAGCAGGAAAGAGGAAAAAAAGCTTAGTTCTATAGTATTAAGAGTACAGGTTAATAGGTTCATTGCTGTTTGGTGGAAGGAGGATGAGGGTAGGCAAAAGTGAAAGAATGTGTGTAATGAAGTAGTGAGGGTGAAAAGGATCTTTGTAAGGAGCTACATACAAGTGGGTGACATGTGGATCTGTACTGAGAATATAATGTAGTAATGTTTTCCACAGTTAACTCCTATTTTGTCAAACATAGGTGTGTGGCTTCTTAACAGCTTGTCTTTTCTACTGGGGAGGAATTTTAAATCAGGTATAGATGCTTCTCAAAAGTTGGCTTAATATGGCTAGTCACCAGTTGTTGAGGTATATATTTTTTTTAATAGGTGAAAGAGTGGTAGTTAGTATAAAGACTGGCCACCAATACAGTTATGTTTGTCCTTCCCTGCATCAGGAGATCAGGTACAGTTTATGAGGAGAGCAGCTGTAACAAGCAAGTTGCAGTTCATTTCCTGGTAGAGAGTGGACTTACATATTTAGATGTAGATAAATGTGAATGAATGTAGTACTAGAAGCATCTAGAATTGCTTTAAAGCATATTTTGTGCTCCTCATACTAGTTGAGGAGAAAGCTTGGAGGCAAGAAATGCATGTGACTAGAAGCCAATATGAATCTTCTCTTTGTGAGTTGGCAGTACTTTTTATGTGACTGACCTCTGACCTTGCTGCAGAGTTGGTTTCACCTTCTTTACAGGCCTTCCTTGCAGGAAATGGAGGGGAAGTGTGTCTTTTGAGTAAAACACACCGGGAGAAAAATTATAAACCCACAGGTATTGCTGGAGGGTCCTTGGCCAGGGTAATACCTGTTAGTGAAAGCACTGAAACTAGTTGAATTTACCCTTTGAACAATCTAGATTTCAAGCTGATGGTCTCTTCCTAAAAGGTATAATCTCTATGGAGGAGTGAAATCAAGAGGTTTAATCTTCTTTGAGAGGAAGAGAGCTAATGATGAGAGCATTCCTGATGAGTCTGGAGGTATTTATCTGCTAAATATCTTGGAGGATAATAAAATTGTATTTATGATTGATTTATTTTTAATTTCTTTCAGTGGAGTGCTTATGAAGGTTGCTGTTCTTGTGGACTAACCTTAAAGAAGGAAATCTAGAGGGTTTTGATCACCTGAAATCCTTTTTTTCTTCCCCGCAGTGCAAGTCAGCTTGTTGTCTGTTATCTCTTTCACTGCTTGGGTGCATGCTCATACTGCCTTAGGTATGTTGCCTTGGAATCCTGTATTTGGGTACTGTAGAAACTGAAAGGGCAGTTGCTGTGTTCAAGGAGATGCTAAGTATACAATTAAGGGGAAGTTCTGATCTGTGAAGGTGCGTTGTGACCTGATAGCATTGTTCTCTCCCTGATACCACCTTCTGCTGCTTCTCTTTGTGTACAAACACATTATCAAAACCAAACAAACAGCTGTTACAGGACTGCCCTACCCTATTTCTCTACATATGAAATATACAGGGAAATATGTTGTTCTGTAATGATATTTAAAACTAATAATTTCATTTTGCATATCAAATAGAATTAAACCACTTAAAGTTATTTCTTGAGGGAGAGTGTGAGCAAGTAAAACCAGAATCGCAAATGATTGTAGTATTGCGGACATGAGAATGCATTTACTTAGATAGCTACTCCTTTTTAATAGTATGAATCAACCTTATTAAGGAAAGTCATACTTCAAAGGGTCAAAAGATGGCTTAAGTTAGAAGGTACCTTGGGAATTCTCTAGTCGTGCTCAGTGTCTGAGGCCAGATGAGGTGGCTTTAGCAAGTCAGACCTTGAAAGCCTCCAGTGATGGGAGGCCATACGACCACCCTGGGCCCCTGTTCCACTGCTGAACTCTCCTTGTTGTGTGTGTGGGGGAAGCATTCCACCCACCTACACCCATCAGAATCTCTCCTATTTTAACATATGTGTGTTATCTCTTGTCCCTCCTGCCATGCACCACTTGAAGAGACTAATTGCATCTCACTAATCTTCTCATAGGAGCTGGAAGACTGCTATTAGGCCTCCCTGCAGCCTTTTGTTCTCCAGACTGAATAAGCCTGGTTCCCTCAGCTTCCTCTCACAGGGCAAGTGCTCCAGTCTCTGACTGTCTTGCTGGCCCCTCCACCAAAGTTGCGTAGTTTGATATCTTTCTGGCTCTGGGAGAACCAAAACACAGTTTTCTAGATGTTGTCTAAAATGTTCTGGGTAGATGGAAATAACAATTTCCCCTCAATCTTTTGGCCAAACTTTTCTAACGTGCAACAGATCCATAGGTCTAGCTGCTAATCATCTGAAAGGGCTACAGAGACTCTGTTCTTACTACTACTTCTTCTAATAGAAACATGACTTACTACTTTTTTCAGGTAATGTGATGGATATACTTTTAAAAGCATAGAGCTACTTAAACACGCCCCCCCCCTACTGAAAAGATATGCGATTACTAGAGTTCTTTAAAGTGTCTAACCAGACTAAAGAATTTAGAGTAAAAATCATAGCCAAAATGCAAGGCACTTCAAAGGATATAAAAAAAAAAACCCAAAAACCAAACCAACGCTACCCTATTGGGATAGTAATGTGTTGCATGAAAATCATGTATGATCATGATGGGTAGTATGGTTGACTAGGAAGAGCTGGGTAGAGTAAAGAAGTTACACCTTCTCATCTTGCTGACAAGGAACAGCTTATATAGAGTGGTTGTCCTGAAGTCATTGATAGAACAAAGGTTTTCTGCCTTAAATGACCCTTTAACTTCTGTCTGTGATGGATTTGTTGAGCATTGCTTGCTTGAGTGTTCTGTGAATTTGCTTGCTAAACATGTTTAACTAAACATGTGAACCTGACACATGAAGGCCCATGGGACCAGACAGGCAGCTTTCAAGAGCACAAAGAGAACTGTGATGTTCTCATGGGGCTTTTCTTTAATGTCATAGGTTGTGGAGTGCAGGGGTAGTCTGAAATGGTCAGAGAATGGCAAATGTTACACCCGTCTTCAGAATGGGCTCAGCCTAGGGAGACACAGACTGGTGAACTTCGCTTTGGTCCCTAGGGAAGTCATGGAGTAAGTATTCCTGGAAGACCATTCTGGACACATGGATAGGTGGTGATAAGGAACAGTCAGCCTATATTTACCAAGGATAAGTCATGACCTGACCACAGTCTGTGTTAAAAATGGCAGGATTTGTGAAAGAGGAGGGGAGTGGCCATGGGTCACCTCAACTTTGAGCAAGATAGTAGGGGGTGGCTGGCAGGAACATCACAAAATTCAGCAGACAAATAAAGTCCTGCATCTAAAGGAAGAACTCCAGGCTAAGGTTGGTTGGGGGTCAGCTTTGCAAGATTGGCTGCTGGTCTGACAGACAGAAAGCAGAACACAAGCCAGCAGTGTGTCCTGTGAGCAAAGGCAAGTAGTATCTTCGGCTATATTAACACAAAGAGAACCAGAAGATTGAGGGGAAATTGTTATTTCCATCTACCCAGAACATTTTAGACAACATCTAGAAAACTGTGTTTTGGTTCTCCCAGAGCCAGAAAGATATCAAACTACGCAACTTTGGTGGAGGGGCCAGCAAGACAGTCAGGGACTGGAGCACTTGCCCTGTGAGAGGAAGCTGAGGGAACCAGGCTTATTCAGTCTGGAGAACAAAAGGCTGCAAGGAGGCCTAATAGCAGTCTTCCAGCTCCTATGAGAAGATTAGTGAGATGCAATTAGTCTCTTCAAGTGGTGCATGGCAAGAGGGACAAGAGATAACACACATATGTTAAAATAGGAGAGATTCTGATGGGTGTAGGTGGGTGGAATGCTTCCCCCACACACACAACAAGGAGAGTTCAGCAGTGGAACAGGGGCCCAGGGTGGTCGTATGGCCTCCCATCACTGGAGGCTTTCAAGGTCTGACTTGCTAAAGCCACCTCATCTGACCTCAAGGCTGATGCTACACTGAGCACAGCTAGAGAATTCCCAAGGTCCCTTCTGACCTGAATTATTGTTATCCTGAACAACTGTAGTAAAGGAATATAGTTTTGATAATGTATTTCTTAGCCCAAACCATTACTCGTTGCGCTTTTAGGCTGAGGGTTGTCTAGCTTAGAGTCTTATTATCCTTCTTCTGTACAGTTGGTGATGTAGTTTTGATTGTACCAGAATCCAAAATAGTGTAAATATAAGGAGGTTGAAGTATATTTTGTAGATGTTCTATGACACTGCACATTGGAAGTTCAATATTCGGTTGGCTACATGAAGTAGCATGAAACAATAGACTATAGTCTAGATTTGTACTATAACAACTGCTTGAAAGAAATTCATGGCAAGTTACTAATAGTCTGTTAATGTATAATTGGAACAGTGACCGTTGCAACAAAGTTGCCATTATGAAAAAGCAAAGTGAACTGTTTGGGTTTTGATTCAAACAGATTCTAAGCTTGGGGGTGGGTTGGAGCAGAGGAAATAGCCTGTTAAGTCTGCCTGTCTTCTTGGCTCAGCAGAATCTTTTTATTTGGTGGAGGGGGTATGGTTGATACAGTGACCAGATAATGTTTGGCATGAGATCTTATAAATGGCAGAGGAGCTGCAAGGAAGATGGGAAGAAACGTGGCAGGGATCCAGCATCTCTCCAGCTGCTACCAGAGGTACTAGGTCCCAGTCACAGGCTAGCAGCTGCTTGGAAGCATTGGTTGGTTATGTGGTGCTGGGTAAACCAGCTATGGTTGTGGCTCTCAAAACTAATTTCCCTTTTATGCTGCCTTCTGGCTGTGAGACCTTGCTGCTTACCTGCCTTGAGTAGTCACCAGACCTTTCTGTGAGGTGCTTCAATTTGTTTAAAAAATAAGAGAATTAATAGATATTAAGGGAAGGAAAACTGAACAGAAAGCTTATGAGAAGTCAGTTTGCTGTTCCATAGCTAGTGGGAGGGGAGCAAGCTGCTGTATTGGAAAGCCATATGTGAAACTCCGCCCCCCCCCCCCATCCCTGTGAGATGTTAACTGTCCTGCTTTAGGGAGAGCAGAACAAACTGCTGGTATTTTACAACCCTTTTTTTTATAGTTAAGTTTTCCCTGAAGTTTAATAGAAG
This sequence comes from Falco naumanni, assembly GCF_017639655.2. Taxonomy (NCBI): domain Eukaryota; kingdom Metazoa; phylum Chordata; class Aves; order Falconiformes; family Falconidae; genus Falco; species Falco naumanni. The sequence goes on along the minus strand of NC_054064.1, from coordinate 16,462,895 downwards.
CATAGTTTGTAACTTTAGAAAAATTGCGATTAATCACCAATTTCACACTTTCACTGCTTAAACTGATTATCTGTGGTTATCATAAGTTCTTTCACCAGACCTTCCTCTCCTGTGCTCCCGTGTGATACCATATTTTCCAGTTTTGACAAAGATCCTAAACCTGTGTGAGTTGTCTTAGTAGGATACTCTGCTTGTGTGCATGATTGCTAGTCTGAATTCCCTTCTGCTAAATCTGCTGGGCTCTCTAAACTCTTGTTCCCTTCAGGGTGACTTGTATTTACTGTGAATAAATGATTATCTGTAGGTCCCACTTTTATGCGTTGTCTCAGCGGATTAAATTTTTCTCTTAATGTTCTTTGGGCATTTAGTTGTTAAATTTTGATATCTTTAACTTGGCTTCCAAAACCTGTCTGTACTCATAGGGTAGTTATAGTCTGTTACTGTTGCAGTATTTGTGAATCGCACAGGTCGTCTGGAAGAAATTTACTGAAATTGCATGGATTGTTAATGAAACTGTCTATAGTCCAATCGTGCAGTCTGGCAGTGCCTGTTGAGGGAGTTGGTGTCCCAAGTTGCTTGTTTGCGTTTGTCCTGCTGTGCTGACAAACCATTCTGTGAAACAAATCAGTGAACTGAGATGGCTGAAAAAGTAATGCTGTCAAGGGAGTTTTTCTTAACAGAAGTTGTTCCACAGCAGTGGTTAGAACTGAAGGAGTGCAGGAGTATGAATGACCTTAATCTGGCAGTGCTGCTGAGGAAAAAGGCACTTGGAAAGAATAGGGAGAGTGCTCAGTCATTTTATCCTCCAGCCTCTTCACATGTTTTTTCCCTGACTTTTCCACTTCTTCCTTCTGTAGCATTGCTATGGCAATACAGGAGTCAGAGAAACTAAATGAACATTGAAATTTTCTTATCTCTAATGAAGAAGTTAGAAAGTGTTACAAACACGTCAAAAGTTAACAAAAATCTAATCTTGATTTTTTTGATAAATACAGTGCTATGCATAGTTAGTTGTCATGGTTCGCAACTCAGTCTGATTTAGGTAACTTACCTTCAGAGGGAGGTTGCCATTTGTGTTGACAGGGAATGACAGCTACTTCTGCTGCTGAAGCATATTAAAAACTAATTCATTAAGCAGATTAATAGAAGGTCTTCTGCCTGTCTTTCTTGGAAGGATCTATGATTATGATCTAGACTTCAAGGTGAAAAAAATCAATGAGCACTTTCAGTACTTTGTGAGATCAGCTTCTCAAGAAATGGTGGAAGTACACTTCTATTCTGAAGTGTTTCAACATGCAGACACATTTTACTTACTTCCCCCACAAACTTCTGAGAGATTCTATGGGTGTGCAAGTACTGGATGTGCATTTTAAGTGCTTGAGTAAGAATACAGCCACAACATATTCAGTGTTGGGCAAAGGCTGTAAAGTCAAGGTACATTGGACGTGCCATATGACATGCAGTGTAGGTTAGTTGTGCAAGTTAAATGAGATAAAGTAGATTTATATATCGGATAAGTTTTTCTGAAAACCAAAACATCTGCTGGATATTTTGCAATGAGAAGTTCTTGAAGAGAAGTTTTTAAAATGGTGGTGAAATAGTTACTTAAAGGTTACTTATTTTGTTGGTAACTAAATGGTACAGTAGGAAGGCACTATGGAGCTAACCTTAGGGAAGACTTGAAAGTAGGTTTCTGGAAAATGTAGAACCTTTAAACTTAAGTTCAAAATTGGCAAGCAAGAAGTTAATCTCAGTTGGCATTTTAACTTCCAACAGAAATTTTAATGGTAGGTGTGACATTTTGTATTCCACTACAGCGGAGAGAGCTGTGGTATGACTGACAAGAATTATCAACGCTTCAGGCATGTAGTTTTTACACTGTCTGCACTGAATTTCTTGTCATTTCCTGTGTGGTGTTTCCAGAAGGCACTTCAGAGATCCCTACTTTAAGTAACTTAGGGCTTGCTAATTAAAGTAAACTTGTTGAAACAGTAGCTCTTCCCACTTCCATGGTTTTGATGGAGATAGTTTCCCTGAAGAGGAGTTTTTTTAGCCATGTGGAAAGCAACAATTAAGCTAGTGTGAGCCTACTATGGTAACTAACCCTATTTTCAGTCTGTTAGATAAACCATAAACTGCCACAGTAGGAGCTACTGCATGAGCTGTTTAGTCATCACTTCAGCTGTACTATCTCCCATAAAGAGAGTAATGTGGACAGTGGAGAAGTGTCTACTTTTCTGGCTCAGACATTTACTGTGTGTCAAGATCCCAAGATCCTTGGGTGTCTGAAGTTGCTATTGTGAATTTAGGCTGTTCTGTAAGTCAATGTATAGACTCATTTGACTGCTTTGTGCCAGAAAATGATGCACAGCACATTTTTGTTGCAGTTTGAATGGAGCTATGGGACAAACTTCTGTACTCAAAAGAATGACATGTGCTTTTGAAGGCTTTTTAAAATATAAACCTATTTTTTTTATTTTTAAATGGAACTTGTAATCATGTATAATAAATGAGTTGATTGTATATTTTTGCTTATTCTGTGTAAGATCTTTCCCACCTTTTTTCAAGTACTGGAAAAGAATAGCAAATATTCCTGCCTTTTAGCTGCTTTCTCTAGTCTTTTTAAGTCAAACCAGATAAAAAGCTGGAAAGAAAATCTTTGAACCTCTAGAAGAGAGTAGTCCCATCAAAACACGAGACTGTATCAAGGTGCGTTAGTGAATTTGCTGTAAGTGCTTTGAACTACACGCAGCAACTTACAGACTTGTTTGATTAGCTAAAATCAGGTTTGTGGATGTAATTTGAAGTATTTAAATAATACTTTGTAATGATGAGTCCTTTCCAGGAAAAGAATTATTGGCTGAGCCCAGATTATAGTTTCACAACCACTTCTAGGGTGTTTTGATCAAGCCTTGCCTAGCCTTTGAACATAGCTTGCTTTGTGCTGAGTTGAACACGTGAGTAGTCAGATTTGTGGAACTGATTAAGAAAAAACCTTTTTTTCCCATCTCTTGACCAGCTGACTTCAGACACGTTTTTCTGAGCCTGTTTGGTACTTAGGTGTGTAAATATCTGTAGAGGTACAAAGGAAAGAGTAGAATGTGGTTGCAACAAGTGTTAAAGGCTGGGGCCCTGCTTCAGGGGCTCTTGCAAAAATTTAAGCGACTGTACAAGATAAGGGGCAAAATCTTGCAGTGATGCACAAAGGATAGTAAGTTTAAATAGCAAAATATTCGAAGGGTATGAGGTTATTCAGAATAATATAGAAAGGATAGCAGGACTTCAAGCTACGGAGTGACTGGATAATGAAGTGGCAAATGAAATCTGGTGCACACAAAAGTAATACACATTGGGAAGAGAAACAATGGTCTGGGAGGAGTTAAAATGAGAAATTGCAGTTTCTAATCATTCTTGGAAATTTCCAACTCAATGCCTGATTTGGGAGGGGAGGGGCGGAGGCTACAAATGTTATTAGTTGGAAAGGAGCAAAGAATAAAAAATGGCTACCCTGTAACCATAAACTTACTTTGAATGCTGTATGCATCCTGTCCCATTTATCAGAGGTTATAATTGGAACTGGGGAAAAGCAGTGGTAATTTTAGATGGCTTTCATGTGAGAAGCAGCAGAATTAGTAGGATTCTTTAACTGGTAAATACGGCTGAGTGGGTCTAAACACTGGTACTTGGACATGAAGGGAGAAAATGGAAAATGGTGGTTTTGTTTTCAGATGCAATGATGAAGGGTGTCAAATGAAGTGACAAGGTGCCAGCTGTGAAACAAGCCCAAAGTGCTGCTTTACAGGTTCAACAAAACATGTAGGAAAACTTGCAGAAGATAACTCCATTAAGGGTTAAAAGAAATGAAAACATTACTGCTTGATCTTTGGATCCATAGCCTGTAAGAGACCCATAAAATATTTGGGAGAGGAGTGTTCTTCTAAGTGGGTGTGCTTTTTGGTTTGGTCCATGTTGTCCCTGTCCCCCCACCTCATTCCTTTGGTCTTCCATAGTCACCTGTCTGAATTTTGTATTTGGGTTCATGTGGGACTTTAAACTGGTGAACCAGTTATGCATAAGGATGCCAGAGTTATTAGGCTGGTTGGTTATGAATACTCTTACTGTTTAGACTTACACTGATTATAAGTATGCTTAAAATGGCTGGCTAATTTTAATTTGTCTAACCTTGGTTTAAACTGTTCAGTACAAAAAAAATTTTTGATTGCTTTCTAGAATATTAACTTTTGCTATTTTGCATAGTTCTCACGTTTTAAGCCATTATAATTCCAGTTTTACTTTCACGTTGAATATAAATAATAAACTAGGGAGAAGGGATATCCTTCTCTTTGAAGCCTGAGTGAAGTCTAATATCTGAATAGTAATTTTAAACAAACTATATTACTAGTTTTGTTGGTGCTTTGTGATTATTTCATATGTTTCTGGTGCTGGTAACGCACCTAAGCTATCTTAAGTGAGGTGAAACTTCGGTCTTTCCATTGACCCTATCCTATTTAACTTCATGATCTCTCCTTGTGCTTGTCATAGTTCTATGTATGTTTAGTTTCTAAAGAGAAAATACATTTGGATATAGGAATAGTAACTTTTATAGTCTCAAATTTTGCCTTTAACTTAGAAAATTCTTCTTTGTGCATTATCTGGTTCTATCTTATTTTCTATATTTTATTTCTTTACTTGGAGTGTAGTACTTGGTAGTTAGTCTGACAAACAGCATATTCACACTTACATATACTTAGGCTATATATTATGGAATTGTACGAGGAAAAAATGGTTATTGATTCAAGTAACTAATTTTGAGTTTATTGTGTGAAGAAAGGTTGTATGATCTTTTAGTTTTTCTTTCTTGTTCTTTTCCGATCTGATTCTAACAAAGAAGAAGACTTACTTTACGTTAGAAATTTAACATGTAGAAAGTCTTCTTGTGCTGGAAACCTCTAAGCTGTGCTTGGTGGCAAAACATGATGCAGTGTTGGAGGTACCTGAGTTAATACAGACCTTGAGTTAGCATAGTGCTCAACCTGGGTTCTTTCTCATGCCCCCCCCCCCGCCCCCCCCTTTTTTTTTTTTCTTTCCGAGTAACTCACTGTTAAGTACAATGTTAATTGTCAAGTACTACTCTCCCTACTGAGGTAGACTTCATGCTTCTGATGACTTTATGAAGAGCCCTTGAGCCAGAAGGTCTGTGTCTTGCCATCCTCACTTACATTACTTGATTTCCTAGAAGATTTTTCTTTATATAAATGCCTCTTTCAGATTTTGTAGAATGTTACAGTAGCAGAGGCACCACTACTAAAGGTGCGTAAAGTCTGAAAACATGACCAGGTTTTTAGTCACCTCAGGTTCTGGAGTTAGCTAAGTGAGTTTTAGCTGTGAATCCTATTACTTTTCAAAATACATGGTTTCTTACTTTAAACTAATTCTGACAACCTCTTCTGTTGCTTCCCTTCCTTTAGAGACTCTACAGCGGTGGGTAATTCACTGGTCCATAAGCGGTCTCCTTTACGTCGAAGCCATAAGACCTCAGCATCTCTGACCAAACTGTCGTTACGTGATGGACAGAAAGCCAAAAAACCACTGTGTAAATTTGAAGAAGGTCAGGATGTCCTAGCTAGATGGTCAGATGGCTTGTTTTATCTTGGAACTATCAAAAAGGTAAATGATTTTTTAACATCACTGGAGTCTTAGAGTATCATATCTTGGTTATGATAACATTACAGTATTATTGTCTCACTTAAATTAAGGACATTCTTCTGTTTGGTCCTTTACTCATAGCTTCCACTGTATTGTTTTTCAGATAAACAAACTGAAACAGAACTGCTTTATTATATTTGAAGATAGTTCCAAATCCTGGGTTCTCTGGAAGGACATACAAACAGGCAAGAACTTCAGTGAAGTAGTCATTGTTTGGTATTTTATTTGCTAAGATTACTATATCTGTTAAATGATTCTATTATAATCTTGTATCCTGAAGAAGAGTGATATAGTTTAATGTGACCCAACATCATGAACTGGGGGGGGGGGAAGCCAACAACCCCCCTCCATCCCCCAAAACCCATTATATTAAAAAAACCCTCCTGAACATTACAATCACTTCTTTGTTTTGTGTTGGGTTTTTTGTTTTGACATAACTATATGTGGTGAGGGGAGGTGTCTAAAAATACTCACAATTGCGTGTATTTGGATGGGAATAGAGTATAATACCTTGTCTTAATAGAAAATTCCAAGTCCTAATTTATGCCAAGTTTGTCCTACTAGTTTCAGTTGAAACAACATGACGTGGAAAGAAACCAGACTGCAAAATCCTGGGTTTGAATGATGTTTTCACATGTAAAAGTAATACCATAACTGTTTCACATAAGAAACCATTACAGATTCTGGAGTATTCATGTAATAAAAAGAAACGTGCAGTTATAAAGTGAGGCACCTATTCTATATTAGCTTTGATTTTTTTTTTTTTTTTTTCAGATACTTGTGGAGTAGCTAGTATTTTGATAATCTAATGCTAATGAACCATGGATAACAATTTCTTCTGAACAGCAGTTACAATTTCCTTGTGTAAAGGCAATGGAAATCTGATTCGGCTCTCACTGATTCTTGATGTTTAAACTAAACACTTCATCTGTGAACAGGAGATGCTTTGTATTCATAATGGCAAAAAATCAGCTGCTTTATTTCTGAGAAACTCTTCTGCTGTTCTTCTTCTGTATAGTACTAGTTCATGATATTAGATTAATTTATCATAACTACCAAACTTTAGTGCTTGTTAACATGTAGATTAAGAAATTCATATTTTAATCCAGATTTTTATATTGATACATAGTATAATTGGAGCAAGATGTAACTTTGTTTCCAGTTTGCAAGCTAATAATTTTTTTCTTACCTCTGCCATCACTATTGGCTTTTATATGCTTGCAGATAGGTGTAAAAAGTAACAGTTTGTTTCCTAAGAGTGTTGGAGTTTAATACTAAGGCACCCTGGGCAGATCTGTCAAAAAGATACACATAACTTGGTGCATATGTTTGCATAAAAAGGAGCACAAACTACTATAAATACAAAACATCAGTTTTCCAGATAAGATTTGTTTATACATACTTTTTTGGCCTGCATTTAGATTCTTTATTCAGTTACTTTCACTGTTGATACTAAGGAACCATGGGCTGCATGGTAAATAGGCAGTATATAGCCTATAAATATCTGATAGCCTAGATAGGTGGTATAAATATTTGTAACATACAGTTTGTACAAAATGTCTGAATTTTTGTTAGGAAATTGGGCTCTGTGACAACACGTTTCTGCAATGCATGGATCTGTAACTGAAATCATGAAAAAAGCCATATGCATGGTAATTGTTCCAACTGCAGATATAATCTGGAAAAAAATCACATTTTCGTCTTTGTCTAGGAGCCACTGAAAGTGGGGAAATGGTCTGTACAATATGTCAGGAAGAGTATTCAGAAGCACCGAATGAAATGGTTATATGTGATAAATGTGGGCAAGGTAACTAGATCTTTTTCTATTTACTGCATTTTAAAAGATGTTTTGATCTGTTTTATGAAGGAGGATATTTGCCTGGCTATGACTGACTGCTCAGCTGATCTTAAATTTTATAGTCCTTTGGCTATTAACAAACAGCTCAATGAATAATGATAAGCCATGCTAAAGTGACTAACACCTGTTCTGTAAGTAAAGTTTATTTTTTCTACTAAGAAAATGTGAAAGACCATTTTGAACATTACCAATGTTTTTGATAAGATTTTTGGCACTTAACGATGGATAATGCCTTTTATAGTTGCATTAAAACTATATATAGCTAATTCTGTGTAAGCTTTTTTTGGCAATTTAATAACACTTCAATTGATCATTTTTTATACAGGTTATCATCAGCTGTGTCACACACCAAATATTGATTCCAGTGTGATTGATTCAGATGATAAATGGCTCTGTCGACAGTGCGTTTTTGCAACAACAACAAAGGTGTGTTTCTAGAAAAATATTTCTTCATGCGTGCAATATGGGATGTATTTTTTTGAAGTTGAAAGTTGAAGTAGGATTTTTTTTCCAGTGACGACTTTTTTGTTAACTTCGATCTGAATGGAAGTTTTATATTTTGGGAATCAATATTTACTCTAGAAACAGATGACATTTGACTTTCAATTTATTTTTAAACAAATATTGCTAGTATTAAAACACGAACACAAGTGAAAGTGTTTTACTTGATTATAGACAAATTTTAATAACTTGCAAATTAAAGGATTTGAAGTTTCAGAAATATAGTACGGTTTTGTAAACTAATGTATCTGTTTTTTCCCAGAGGGGTGGTGCGCTTAAGAAAGGACCAAATGCCAAAGCACTGCAAGTCATGAAACAAACATTACCATATAATGCAACAGATCTTGAGTGGGATGCAGGTCATAAAACCAATGTTCAGCAGTGTTACTGCTATTGTGGAGGACCTGGAGAGTAAGTAAATAGACTAAAAGAACTTTTCTTCCTAATGCAGCTGAAAACATTGGACCTTATCCTATAGACTTGTGAACATTTTAGTTTGTATCTATAGTGTGTATGTACTAAACTTGATGGAAAGTGGAATTTTGATTTACACATATTTTTTTAAATGTCTCATGGGAAATACATTATTAATGGCTTTCCTTCTGCTTTCAGATCTTCTGATTTGTTTTAATTTTGTCATATGACCATCACATAATGCCACAATCTATTCCACAACAAGCAAGAATATGGTGTTTTGTATTGCTGCTGTTAACGTGTTCAGATTGGATGGGGTTTTGTTATCTTCTTGCGTGCAGTTCTAGGCAGTGTTTTTCTGACACTAACTCAGCTCTGTCATTAGTCACAAATACAAATATATCTAGAGATTAGTTTATTAAATGTTATTGGAATAGACAGCTGTCTGATTCTACCATAACATCATACCCTGGATTGCAGTTACTGGTAGGGGAAAATAGTTTTTTCCCCTCTTATGACATTACAGAGTCCTCTGCTGGTTCTTTCTGGCAAGAAGGGGGCTTCTTAAGCAGGTAGAGATCAATACTCTGGTGTCTGCAGGGGATCAGTGAATGAATAAAATAGTATTGAAGATTTGAAGTCAATGGAAGTCAAGAGTCCCCCAAAGAATCAAAGCTTTTGAGTTTATACTCACAGGACAGAGCTCTGGTTAGAGAATTTTGCAGTCTTAGACAAATATCGCTTTCAATTTTGAATGGTTCCTTTTCTCAATGGAGAAGTTTAAAAAGGAAAAGAAAAAAGTAAACTATGAGGTTTATTTTGAGGATTCAAGTAGCTGAATCCTCAAAAGGAATGTTTGACTTTGTGGCTGTGTCCTGCTTTAGAAAATAACAAGGGAGCTAATCTGATAGGTGAGAAACAGCTTATATGGAGTTACTGATTTATTATAGTCAAGAATTAAAAGGATGTTGTAGGGGAAATTAGATTTTTATTTTCTTTATTTAATAACTTAATTCATCCTTTTACTAGACATATCTTTTATTATTCTTAGTCACTCTTCTTTTGGTAATGATTTATTATGGAACTAAGTGTTACTGAAAATCCCCACAGATAACTGTTTTATAAACTGGGTAAATAGTTTTGGGTCAGAAGATGCCTTGCTATTTAATTTAAATGTAATGAAAACCATTTTCAGTCATTTTTTTAACACATCTTGTTTTTCTTTCTGTTGGTGAAGCTGGTATCTAAAGATGTTGCAGTGCTGCAAATGTAAGCAGTGGTTTCATGAGGCTTGCGTGCAGTGCCTCCAAAAGCCAATGCTTTTTGGTGACAGGTAAGAAGATTTAAGCTGTACTTTATGGTTGTCTTTATTTAAAATGTTGAGGAAATCTCTCATATAAGTTTTTATTAAGGCATCCATAATATAACAGTATTTTCCAAAAACGGGATGAGTTTACATGGAAGGTTACATGAAATACAGTATGTGTTCAGGTGCCACGGAAATGCAGTTCTTCATCTCTGTTTAATGAAGAAGGGTGGGGTGGTGGGTGGTGCAGAGGTAACCAGTGGATAATTGAATTCAAACTGTTACTGACTTCACTTAGTGTGGAAGTCTGTTATACTACAGGTGCTGGCTACTGGGAGATTAGAAGCTTTAAAGCAGACCACTTTAGTTGTCCTGTAAGTTAGATAAAAGCTTTCAAGTTCGCACGCAACAGGCACCGTACTTCAAAGCAGGCTGTCGGTGTGTGCGCAGTAGCAGTTCCCTGTACTAATAACAGCATAGGGAACTGGAGAAAACTGAAAGGATGGTTAGACTGGGGGTAACTTTGTATGCCTCTGTTCATGTGTGATGAGTAGGCAAAAGGAAGTGGAAAAGAGCACTGCTCTGTGCTTTTATTTTAAGAGTAACTTGCAGCAGATGAGAGAGAAATCTGGAGAAGGGAACCAAGGAGTATGTAATTTGTTACCTATTATACTTTCTTTTAGCTGTTGGTTGTGCTGGGATGCTTTTATGAAGGAAATGAGTTAGAACCCAGGAATGCATGGATCCTTTAAATCCATGCTTACACTGGTGCATTTGAGAGAATGGAGTGGGAACGTGAAAGAGCATCTTAAGTGATAGAGTTACAGGTTGAGGGACTTTCTCAGGAAGCATGAAACAGTGGTACCAGGGTACAGCTGAGGAAGTAACTTGTATCTGGCCCAATAGGTACCAGCTCAGATTGTGGAAGTTGATAAAGGAAGGTGGAGGATGAATGGACTCTCAAATATCATGTGGCTGGTTTCTAGCCTGCTTAACTTCCTTTTTTTTTTTTTTTTTTTTTTTTGTAACTAGGGTGTTAAAAACATTAAGACAGTGTGTGTGTACAGACACCCACCACCTAGACACATGTACATATACATATGTATATATTTTTAGGTTTTATACGTTCATTTGCTCAGTTTGCAGTTCTGGACCAGAATACCTCAAACGTTTACCCTTGAGATGGTAAGTATGAATTTAAAAAAAAAAAGATGGTGAGTTGAATACATGCTCTGCTTTTCTTTTTGGTATATTGATTCTCCTAGAAAAAAAAAGAAATGCACTTGCTGTCTTGAGTTGTTTCCTGAGTTCTTACAGCTTCTACAAACAGGGACAGCTTTTCCTTCAGAAATGATCCTTAAATATAGAGATACATTGCAGTAGCATGTCTTTGAGATTTATTCTGGGATCTTTCAGTAAAGTAGCAAGTAACTACCCACTTGTTGTATATGTGAAGATTGAGATACCTGAACAAAGTCTTTTTTGCTTGTATAGAGTCCTGCCATTGGGTAAGACAAATATTGTGAGTACCAGAGTACACATCTTGACAGATTTTATAGTATTTCCCTTGATGAGACTTAATGATTAGTTGTAGTTTGAAATCTTTGAAATAACCCACATCAGAAATTGTATCCAACTTAGTGGATATATGTGCTAACCTATACGTGGTTATACATGGAAATTACCTTGTTAAATGTTAATTCACCAAAATACTTGCATGAATTCAGAATTGATACATTGAAGTATGAATTTGGAGTTACTTAAATATTCCATAGTTTAGAATAATTTTGGAGTTTAAAAGAACATCTTGACAATGAGATAAGGCAGAAATGAAAATAAGAATCAAAGCAGAAGGAATCACAGGAGGCTTTGATAATGTTGTTTCCTGGATTGAGGGATTTAATTTGTGCTTTGTGTTCCTCTAACTGTATTGTGCTAATATCTTCTAAATTATTTCAAAGAAACGCAACTGGAAGAAAAAAAGACTTTTTAATCTCCCCCCCCCCCCCCCAATATTTTTGAACTCTAGGGTAGATATAGCACATCTATGCCTTTACAACCTAAGTGTTATTCATAAGAAGAAATACTTTGATTCAGAGCTTGAACTCATGGCCTACATTAATGAAAACTGGGATAGATTGCATCCTGGTGAGGTAAGGAATTGGAATGCTCTTGTTTTTACTCACACTGCATATGTATATCCTGCAAGTTAACAGCCTATTAACTATTTTATTCTGGATTTTAAATCCTTTATTATCTTAAAACCTGGTAATCTTAAATAACGAGTAGATCACCTTTAATTTCCTTGGAAGAAGTAGAATGGTTCTTAAGTGGTGTGTGTTTTTCTGAGCTGTGAGATTTCTCAAGTGAACAATGTGACTATTGTTTTATTACTTGCATGGCAACTTTATTTATACTCAGCTGTTTATTCTGTTGTTTACATATATCTTCCTTAAATTTTATAATTGTGTCATACTACTTTGGTATTTTCATGTGCACAGACCAGAAAATCTAAATTTAGAACTGTAGAACAGAGTGTATTATATATGAAAACGTTTTCACAGTCTCTAAGGTGTAACACATAACAAATTATGGGACACATGCTGCTTCTTTCTTCCCTCTTCCAAACGTGGGGGTGATGAGTTCATGTCCAGGTCTAAAGATTATTTTGATACTGTTCCAGTCTGATTCTGCTACTTGTCAAAACATCTTCTTTTCAATTTACTGCTGTACTAGTTATTTTCCCTGCTATTTGATTTACTGGGCAGTTATCTTGGCATTAAAGGAAACCCATTTCCCCAAGCAGATTGACTTCACATTTAACTAAGAGGAGCAGTGTAGATACTTGTTTCTACATGTAAAGGTGGATGCAGAATTTATATTTAAGTTCAAATTGGCATAGTGCTAGTAGAGTATGCATGGAAAAAAAAGGTAGAGATGCATGAAAATTGTTTAGAGTTTTGAGTGTTTTAATACAGGTTATTTAATATAACTGGTTTGAAATACTTTTGTCATGAGTACATCCTACTTGTATATGTCTGTTCAATGTATTCATACATCTGTAATGCATTCCTACTAGCAGCCACAATTTGAGAATCAAATGTCTGTTCTTGGTTGGTTTAAATGACTAACTGCTTTCCATAAATAATGCGAAATAGTTTAAAATACATGTTTAGTCTAAGAGTGTCAATAGTGTCTTAGACAAGCAAACACTCAAGCATTACTAAAAAAAACACCAGTGTTAGGAAAAATGTCTGGTTTACTTAGGGATATATGGTATCTCTTAGCTAAGTCATATCAAGTCAATAATTCTGTCACATCAAGTCTCAAGTTTTAATTAAAATCTGCAGTGTAATTCTCACACCATCTTTTCAATAGAATGAAATATTCTGGCTGTCTTGATGTGCAGTTTAAAAAATAAATCACTGCTTTAATTTTGACTTTTGTTTCTTGTAGTATTGAGGGAAATAATGTTTGTTTCATATAATATAAATTTTTTTGATTTAACATAACTGCATGTCAAAATGGCCATCCAGAGCACCTGTGATGAGGATGAGGGGAGTAGAGCTATCTAGCTACCATTGACCTGGAACACACATGCTATTTTGAAGAATTTGGAAGGCTCCAGTTCTCATTTTGTGCTGCTCTTGCCCCATCCTGCTTTCTAGCCATCCATGCTCAATCTGTGGAAAAACACATAACTAAGGGGGAGGAAGGAGGGGGGAGATCCAAAATAAGGAAACTCACCTCTTTGGTACTTTCACCTAATATTTCTGCACCTTGAAGGAAACTATTGTAAGTCTGAAGACTACATTTTTGAAGCACTAGATTTTGAAGAAATCCAGAAAAGCTGTGTTGAGGAAATCTTCAAGAATTTATTCTGAAAAGATTCTAAATATTTCTCACTAAGTTGAGAAAAAATGTGTCGTAAAATTTGAGGCAAATGTGATTTACTACTTTGGTTAATCTGGCTTTTTTATTAAATGCAACCTCGTCACAGGCAAAATTAACATCTACAATATAATGGTTTTAGGGGTTTTGTAATATTCTTAGACTGCCATGATGCTTCGGTTTCTTTCTCTAGCTGCTTGTAATTGAATAAGAGGAAAAGTGGTTTTTTTAACCTTAGGTAAGATAGGAGTAAAGAGTGGAATTACCAGACCTACTAAGACAGTAATTTAAAGCATGTTAATACTTAGAATGCTATAAATATATGGCAGTTTTCTATAGTTCTGTGGCTGCAAGGCCTCTTGATAGCAAAACATTGTACTGAATATGTATGGTTAAGATGTGTAAAAACAGCTGTCACTTTGGCTAAAATTGGTTTATTATCTCCATTAACTTTGATAGTTAGGCTGACTGAATCTTGCCCAAAATTGTGTGAAAAGATTGATTTTTATGAGTGTATTTACTCATTTATTCATCTGTTAGCACATGTAATCCGTCAAGCATATCTGTCTATCCTGTTTGGTCAGAACTGTATTATTTAGGAAGTATTTGAAGTTTTTTTTGAGCTGCAAATGTTGTACCATCTGCTCTGTAGTACTCATAGTAATAGTGAAAATTATAAACTGTTCGTCACCTCTATAATTAAAGATATCCAATTGGCTCTACAGTAGATATATAAGTAAAACATTTTAGCATGGCAATTGGAAATATGGTAGCTTCACTGGAATTCAAAAATAGTTGCATCAATATAAAACAAATCAATTTTATTTTAAATTATGTTACATAAATGTTGTGTCCGCTTCTTTATTGTCAATCACCATATGTGTTCTGCTTTGTCTCTAATTCATAAGTATGCAGTTTTTCAGAGAGAAGAATCCATATTTTGGTAGCTTGATAGGGACTAACTGCTTCAGGCTTTGGTGCAAGAAGGGACGTTATACTGGGTCTCAGTAAAAAGGGCATGGAAATGAATTCCCCACCCCCCACCCCCAAGCACTTTTCTGGGCCTCTTGCATATTTTTGTTTTGGTATCATTAGCGGTACTGTTGGCAAACATGGGAATTAGGTCCTGTGGCAGGATTTTGGTTAAAACGATCACCAATACAATAACTAAGTTGTTGTGTCGATATATTTATATTCTGCTTGCCATCAATTTGGGAGTAAATAATGTCACAGAAAAATTCTTTTAAACAGTCTTGAGAGGGAAAGCTAGAATTCTAATATACTCAAAGAACTTAATACTTTGTGAGATTTTTCTTTAACTTCTTACAAGTGAAATTCAAATTCTTTGATTTGAGGGCTTGATCCTGGCATGAATTGTGTGGATGCAAATCACAGAATATATGCAATAATGATTAATATCCTTTGGGGTTAGGCAATTTCCACAGCTAATAATTCATTAATGTACTTCACATATAAATTTGTAGTTACAGTGACTCAAAGTAACTAGAATATTTCTGTTACTAAAGAATTTGACAGGTTAAATGATTTCTTAATACTTCACAGCTGGCAGATACACCAAAATCTGAAAGATATGAGCATGTACTGGAGGCGTTAAATGATTACAAGACCATGTAAGTTGTTGGTACTTTTTGCTTTAAATGTTGTTTGCCTGTTTGATGTCATATAGATTACAGTCTTCAGTCTCCTTTGCTCAGTTTATCTGATAATCACTTTGGCTGCAGATAACACTTGAATTTTAAATACTGTTTCAATTTTAAACAATAACATTGCATTAACTATTTGAGTGGAACCTAAATCATGAGAAAAAATTTGTTTTAACTTCCATGCTCTTTCCACTTCACCTTCTGTATTTGAGAGTGAGGATTGTGTAAAGGGAAAGAGGGGAATAAAATAGCATTAGAATGAATATTCTAATTTGCATAGCTTCGTTTTGCATGTACACTGTTAATTTAAAAGTTGCTTTACCTGTGGTCAGAATTTTAACAATTAATTTAAAATTATCTAGGTTTATGTCTGGAAAAGAAATAAAGAAAAAGAAGCATTTGTTTGGGTTGAGAATTCGTGTTCCTCCTGTGCCACCAAATGCTGCTTTAAAGGCCGAGAAGGAACCAGAAGGAACTTCTCATGAGTTCAAGATTAAAGGCAGAAAATCATCTAAACCAATCCCTGATGTGAGGTAAAATAACCCAGTCATTCTAGCAATGTTATGGTAAATTTGGGCTACTTTTGGGTACATTGAAAAGGCCTTTTCATTATAGAATGTATTTCTTTAAGTGTAAAGGTGACTATTTGTGAGAACAAGCTCTTTGAACAAATTTAATTAGTTTTCTATTAGGATCCTTCAAAAATAACCCCAGACACACCCAAGATGAAATTTAGCAGTAAGAACAATAGAAAATATCTCAACTTTGCTGCCATTTGGGAAACAAAATCTGTCTTTCTGTAGCTCTGATACAGTAATCCAACTAGAATTCTAAATAGGAAATCTGATGTGAACTTGTGACTTGTATTAGTAAATGTGCCATCATATGAATAAACAACATTTAACACTTTTTATTCCTCTTCAGTATTACAGAATCAGTAATGTTGCTAGAAAGATCTTGTATCTGTTAATGTTACTGTAGAGGCAAAAATGTGTAGCTTTGTACCTGACCATTTTGACTTAACTGAGTAACCTAACCTAATTTAATGCAGTGTTTTAGGAGTAGAAATCTAATCGTGTATTCTTTGCCAAAGGAAAATATGTATTCAATGAAAAGTACCTTCAATAATACAGAACAAAATATAAATTTTCTTCTAGGGAGATAAGTAATGGTATTGAAAGAAAGGGGAAAAAAAAATCAGTAGGTCGTCCACCGGGTCCCTATACAAGAAAAATGATTCACAGAACTCCAGAGTCGTCTCCTCTGGTAAGGTTTTGGATATATTTTCTTTTTCCCTCTACAGGATTATCGTTTTTGAAGAAAAACATAATCAGTTAATCTGAATCATGATATTCCCCCATTCACCCTCAAAGAAAATTGATATAGCAATTAAAACTGAATTTTAAGTACTACTGTTTTTCTTTTTTTCCTTAGGATAATGAACCAGTTCCAGTGATAGAGAACCCAGCCTTGGAATTACCCTGCGCTGTTGGGTAAATAATAATAAAAAAATTTAAATAAACCCCAACCAAAACCACGAATAACACTACCACCCCCTAAAATATTGTAATACTATGTAATTTATCCGTTTGCTTTTGAAATATCACCTCAGCTTTCAATATAAGATTATTTTCATTACATGGCAACCCTGTTATCTTGCATATCAGGAAATCTGATGGAACTGCACATTCATCCAATACCTCAGATGTGGAATCCACAGGTGCTGCCAGTATGAAAGAAACTACCTCATCTAGCATTTCCAGACATTATAGGTAATTATTCTATTTCTTTATCTGCTATAAAGTTTAATATTTGTAATATATTCATTTTAATAAAATATCCTGAAAGGGGGGAGAAGAAACGATTCAGCAATACTTCACCCTTAATAAACAACTTGCAGGGATCCTACAAGAGAAGTCTTGCCAAAGCATGATGTGTAATGTTTGGGGTCTGGTTTCTTAAAACCTGAGGTTTTGTTTTACTTTCAGTCAGTTCTGAACATTTTGGCTACTTCTGTGAAATCTAATCTAGGCAGTTCCAATGAAATTACAGTCTACAATGTTAGATTCATGAAGATAGGCACTTGGATGAGAGACTCAAACCAGCAACTCAACACTTAGAGAAAGGCAGACAATTTTTTAATCATCTATGGCCTAGTCATTGCCAGTCTTGTTTTGTTGCTTGGGTAGATATTTTTGTTGTGTGGGTTTTTTTTTGGTTGTTTGGTTTTGGTTTTGTTGACGCTTTTGCAAAACAAAAGTGGAAGTTAAATTAGGAGGTTGACTTAAGTCACGAGGCAGCCGTAGTAGATGTGAAGTGCAGGTAAGGTTATTGTGGAACTGGTGGGAGGATAGAGAAGTATTGAGGCTACTGCAAAGGAATATGACATAGAGGTTGGGGTAATTCACTGGAATTTGAAGTAATGAGCAACTGAGACTCAGAGTAGAGCTGTAAATTGCATGGGGAAATGTAAAGGAACAGGACAAAAGAAAACTAGTCTTTATTGGTGCTGCTTACAACACACTGTGAGGGGTTTTGTGCTCGCTAATTACTGTTCTTTGTTGATGTAAAATATGTAGTTAAGTTACATTTACTGAAAAGAATTAAACTGCATAAACGCTTCCTGAGCTTAGTTTTTTAATAAAGGCAACAAAAGAGCTGATGTGTACCCTGAATTAGTTTTAGCAGCTTCTGGTTTTGTAGGTTTGTGTATTCGTGTTAAAGAATACCAAGTATGCTGTGATTTTCTACAGTCAGTGGAGCATGAAAACTTTTTGGCACAGTCTTCATAAATAAATTATTAACTATAATTGACTTTTCTACAAACATTGTTACTTGAACTTTTCCCTCAAGTTCAGTGAACATAAATTTCTCTTTTATTGAGGTATGTGGATCCTCAATCTACTTGTTTTGTCTCCTCTTCCTGGTTCATGCTGTCAGCTGCTTTCATAAGTCATTTTTGTGTGCATTACTGCTACAAATAGTCAGTCCTCAAAAACTCAATTAACTTCCAAGACTTCTGAAAATGTTACTGAAGGACTGCAGTCACTGTTTTGTTTCTGCCCTTTATTCCATTTTTTTATGTTAAAAAGATGTGCTGTTTTCCTGGTTGTGTTACATAGGAGCCTGGAGCATCGAAGTTCATGTACCATTTAATGTAGGAGTCATCAAACATGTTTTAGTATGTGCAAATTAGATGCAGGTTTTTACATAAGGATTTGTATCTTGGATGCAAAATTGATAATACTAGTTTATTCTTAGTGTCAGAAGTTTCTTTTTTCATTATCAGACATAAATCTGTGTGCATTTTGGATATACTTATTTTTCTGGCCACATGTAATAAATCTTTAGAAAGTGATGTGTACTATAGAAAGTTGTGATGTAGAATAATTTTGCAATATTTTTTTCATATTTCAGATTAACATTGAGATAAATGCAACTTGGAGAAAAAATTGTGCATACATTCATTTTTTTATTTACAGTCTTAACTAATACAAAATGTCAAACTTTTATACTATAACTACTGTAATTGAGGCCTACCTGTGTCATAAAGGTGTATTTTTTAATTTGCAAATTTAACACATTTGATGCAGACTTCTGTGAAGACTGGTTTGTTTTTTTTTAATTTGCTTAAGAATGGGATTAAGCTGTATCAAAATAGGACTCTTAAGACATCTAGGCATGTTATATCATTTAGCTAATCTTTCTGACATCATCTGATATTAGCATAATTTTCATTATGTAAATCTTTATTTTGCAAGTGCTGTATTTATAGTTGCCTCTGTTAGGCAACAGATGTTTTTATCAGTGATAAATAAAACAAAGAAGTTACAGTTGCATGGAAATAACTGATAATAAAGCATATGTTTTGAATAAGTTCCTTGGAGTTAAAGCTGTTCTGTTTGGTTTTCTTAATAGTTTATCTGATTCGAGAAAAAGGACTCGTACAGGAAGAACTTGGCCTGCTGCAATACCACATTTGAGAAGAAGAGGTCGCTTTCCGCGAAAAGCTCTCCAGACTCAAAATTCAGAAATTGTAAAAGATGATGAGAGCAAGGAAGATTACCAGTATGATGAACTCAATACAGAGATACTTAACAACTTAGCAGATCAGGAGTTACAGCTCAATCATCTGAAGAACTCAATTACTAGTTATTTTGGTGCAGCAGGTAGAATAGCTTGTGGGGAAAAATACCGTGTTTTGGCTCGTCGGGTGACACTTGATGGAAAGGTGCAGTATCTTGTGGAGTGGGAAGGAGCAACTGCATCCTGACTGTAGGACTGAACATTATGTTCACTGCACTGTCATCTGTAAGTACAGTTCATAATGCAGAGCCACAAGAGAAATGTGTCTTTAAACGTGTTTCTAAAAACAAAACAAAACCAGTTTAGCCTTAACATGTAACTGTTATCATTACAGCTCTTATGATAAAGACTTATCTTTTTAAAATCTGATCTGAAACTTAAATTTTTTAATCTGAACGTTGTTAGATTGTTTTAGGTTGGGATATTTTGGGTTACAATTACTTAAAAATGTGCATGGTGTTTAAAAAAAAAAAAGACATTTTCTAGAGAACATTCCATGGATACAGTTATTGTGATTTAGAGAAAATACTATGTAGATAGCACAAATCTTTGAAAAATTTTGGTTTGTTTTCTTACCCAAATGTTTGCAGAAATGTATTTCTATTTCAATACTTTCTAGATTTCATAAGTGCAGTGTATATAATGCCTACTGAAGACTGTAAAATACTAAAGTTTTCTTTCAAACAAAGTGTAAAAAAAAAAAAAAAAATATATTGAGCCTGTAAATTGCTCTGTGACCAGACTTCATTGTTGTCTTAATATATTCTTTGTGTGTGTGCGTGTGTGCGTGTGTGTATATACATATGTATATATGCACACACATACTTGTGCGTGTATATATATGTGTGATTGTGACCTATGCAATACAAATTATGGGATCAGGCAGCTTCTGAGATTACATCCCATAATTCTTTTTTCAGGAATAGTTGCCAGTATTTACACAGCAGCATTTCTTCTCAGGCTTATTGGGTGCTGTTGCTTCCTATGTACTAAGGAAAAGTGTCAAACAGTGCAGCATGTTCTGGCAATAGGTGGAGTCATTGATGTTCATATGCTGTAGGTAATATATTCCATTATTTCCCATGTGAATTAACTGTTAAAAAATAATGCAGAATCTGAACATTCTGGAATTAACTCTACTAGTAATAACAATTGGAAAGTTATTGTGGCACTCTGTAAATTTTGTGTCCTAGTTATAAACTAAGCTGACAGGAGTCGCACAGGATTCCTACATATCTGTAGAAACAGTCATATTGATAAATGTAGTATGAACAAAGTGTATTATTGCACAGGGTCAACAAACAGTTTGTTGCCATTTGAAGTAACATTACTGATTTTATTACAACATTACCTCTTTTGTTTTTATAAAATGTACTGAGTTTTAAATTGGTAAGTTTATTTTACTTGTTCGTTTCTTTTTTTTAAAAAAAGGTCAAAAAAGTCTCTTGCCAGTATTAGATGGTTTTACTTTGTCTGCTACTTTTTGAGGGGGTTTTAGCCAAAGAGTAAACAGAAGAATATTTTTACTTTGGTGGTTATTCCCTGTACTGCATAAGGTTAGTTTTTTTCATGCTTACAGTTTACCACCAAAATAAAATTATGTAATAGTTACAAATGACAGAGTGGTTTAAAGTGTACTGCCTGGGTTAGTACTTATTTATTCCATTACTTGATTATTTAACTTTTTCTGCTCATCTTGAACATCGTGAAAGGGTGATAAGTTTTTTTAAACTTTTTTTTTTTATGTCACCTTATAGCCAAAGGAAGCAGAGAAAGCGTTTTATCCTGTGCTTGGTTTAGGCTGGCTGGGTAATATTAGCTTTATAAAAATGCTAATTAAAAACTGCCACTTCTGTTTACCTTCACTAAAATGTGTGAGTGTTTTTCTCACACCCTCGGCTATTAATTTAATGTTGCCTTGCCTATAGCTGCAATATTTTGATAACACAGCAACTTCATGTTAATTTTTGAATGTTTATATCTTGGGATAATGCAAAATGTAAAGCCTTTGTAACCGTACTCACACCATCTGTATCTGTCTTTATTGTTTCACTTTATCCAAGTCCTTTAATTCTAACTGAACACCAGCAGTATTTTTCATAAAGTTTCACTTAAAGATAAATATTGGAATGGAATGTACTTGGGGACTAGGGTGGGGGAGGGTGGGGTGGGAGAAAGGATTTGTCAATCTTAAGCTCTCCATAGACTTAACTATTGTGAATGTTGTTTCATTTTTTTTATGGTGGTTGACTTGACTCTGATGTTCAGTTTGTATTTTTGGAATTGCTTTTTTCTTAGAATTAAAAGACCAACATTAAATGTGTGTATTTTTTGAGAGAGAAGAATGAGTTTTGATTCTGTATTCTTGTGAAGTACATACTTGGTGGCATCTTCCCATCTGCTGTTTTTCAATCTCTAGCTTTCCTGTTGCTGTCCTGGAGACACTTGCCCTGCACATAGACACTAGTGTTGGAGCTATGGTTGAGGGATGCTTTTGTTTGTTACAAGGTGTCATGTACTGGAAAATGCTGCAATAGTGCTGCTGAAGATACAGCTAGAGTAGTAATTAAAGCACACCTACAAATGCCTTTCTCTCATTCTATGTGAATTTCATTGTATGTAGTAATGGAGTATCTAAAGGAAAAAGACAATGTTGCTGTATGTAATGATTTCATTTTGGTATGACTTGATCATTGTATGTATGCATGTGTGTAAATATATGTAATTCAACTTTGTGGTGGTCACTGATTTAGAACCATTTCTATGTGTATTAGAGCTAATATTTTTCCATTATATTTTATTTGTATTACAGTAGTATTGGTGTAGGTGAAGTTTCTCTTGAGGCCATTCTAAAAATGTAGGCATCACATGAACAAGACAGCAAAGAAATTGGCACATTACTGGTCAGAATTGTAAAATAATCATCATGGCAAACTACTTCTCAAATCGTTGTTCTCAACAAAAACTTCCAGAGGAATTTTGAATAAAACCTATGCTTTTCTATGCATAACAGGTATTCTGAGTGAGATTACAAAGGAATTTTCAAAAATCTGTCAGTGCACTATGTGAAATGAAGGTCATTATTTTCATTTAAAATTAAGATGTAAATATATGAAAAAAGGCCTTGAAGGTGAAGATAGCTTGTCCTGGGGGTGGAGGGAAGGGAGTGGAGGGGACGTAAGTGGATAAACTTAGAAAGAAAAATTAAATAATCTGTCTCTTTAAAAACACCCTACTAAAGTGATATAGTGTTACATTTCAAAAGGAAATTGGTGAATGGAGATGGAACATGCCAAGGCTGGAGACAGAGCAATAATCGGAACACAGTGATGAGGATGAACTGGACAGAAGCATCAGTTCTGCGCACAGAGAGAAGACGACGAATCCTGCAAGAGCTATGCAGGTAATGTTTTCAGGCTTCAAATTGTGTCACTTCTAGTTCCCCCACATCTGACTGAGCCAAAGTAACACTGCAGTTAGGGGTGTGATGGCAGAAAACTATACTTTCTAGAAATGGAGAAAAGGGTTTGGAATGATGAGTTTTATCTGGTTGATGAACTTCAGCTGGTGGCTAAACACCCATGTGGAAGTGTTGGGTCTATTGAGATCCTGGGTTGGTCAGAAAAAAAGTAATGCATGAGGGGGGAAAAAGAAGTTCCAAGTTGTTAACCTAAAGTTTGTACAAAAGGCATTTTAAAATGTGGGTTGTGTGGTGTTGTGGGTGTGTGTGTGGTTGGTTTTTTTTTTTTGCAAATTGGATCATCTGTAGGTAAGGTATAAGGAAGAAAAAAGTGGGGAAAAAAAGACTACTTTGGAGTCCCTAAAGAAAGCTGAAAGGGGATCCATTGTCTTCTAGTAAAGATAATGCAGGAAAATAAAAAGAAAAGCAAAAGAAGAGTATGAATAGAAGCTGCGTGCAGTCTGAGAACGAGCTTGGAATTAAGATGCTTTTGCTAGTCTTTCAGTTTTATCATTCAGTAACAAAGAAGCAGAAGATGGTATTTTGTCATGATGTGTTTCTGTTTTGCCTTTTTGAATCCCTTAATGTTCCTCTGAGCTAGCTCATCTCTGCTATTTTTTAATCAGATGTTTTTCATATTCTAGCACTGAGGTCTGTATACCATAACATCAGCAGTTGTTCTGGTTTCATTGATACCAAAATACTTGTGCCTTGCAGATACTAGTTTTTCAAATACAGCTGTAGCTTGTTTGCTCATGTCCACTTCCTCCTAATCTGTTCACTGATACCATTTCACCAGTGTGTATTTCTCTTTTATTTGTGCTAATTTATGTTTCCAGCTTCTGAATTTGATAGTGTTCTTTTCCTGTTATTAGCTATTTTGTGTTTGGCGTTGATTAGGAATCCAAAGCCCCAGGGAAGTCAGTCTTCTGTACAATGTCCAGTGTGGTAGCATTAACCTGTCATCTTCACATCTGCAGTCTTACTCTAATAAGCTTGTTCACTTCAAAACCTGCTTTATAGCAGGAAGCTAATTTTTAGTTATATCTTGCCCTAAATAAATTTGTTCTGTGAGCACCATTTCAAAGCACTCCGTTTGTGCTCTGCCATTCCCTAATGAATATTCACAAAACAGTTGCTGTTACTGCATTCACTCATGTAATCACCCAACATGATAGTTACTGCTTTGCTATATACGTGTTTCTCTTATTAATGAACATTACTAAGGTTTCCTACTGTGTTTTCCACCTGCTTGCTCTGACCTAGTGTTGGAACTTCGCCAATTGGTTGCATGATAGCAGAGACTGGAAAGCTCCAGGATAGTAAAATTCTGGAGATTATCAGCAACAGTTAGAAATTCAGTGAGTGGAAAATAATGAGTAATTGGAAAGGTTTTCAGGCTGTAGGCTGTTAAAATATATTTGTAGTGGCAGCAGGTGGAAAAGGTGAGCCTAAGAAGGGGAAGAATATAAGGCAGAACTAATAATTGATTGAGATAACCATGCAGAGTTCCTAAGTTAGGTGAAGTGATGACAGACTTAGAACTGTCCTTTCTGATAAACTGAGTAGGGCGACTAGCTGGTTTGTTGCAGGAAAGTACGTGTACATATAGGAATATGGACTATGTATACTTATGTGTAGAAATGCACAAATCTGAGAAATACAGTGAGGAACAACTTGAATGTATTAAAGACTTCCTTCATATTGTAATTTAGGTGGGCTGTGAAATGCTTATTAAAAAGACAGGCTTTGATGGACCGTAACAAAAAAAACCACACCACCACACCAAAAAAACCCACCCTCCAACACTAACAAAACCCAAACCCAAATGACCAAAACCTAATTTAATTCAGTCTTTGTTGTCTTTCATCACATGGTTTTCTTCTCTGCTTGTGTAATGGTCCCAGGTACTGTAGGTGTTCACTTGCCCCACAGTTATTCAGAGGTAAGTGCTGAAGCTTTAGAATGGGAACTCCTGTTTGTCTGGCCGCATGGTGCTTGAGCCTGCTTCCTTCTTCCTAGTCTTGTGGTGTCATCCTGTGGGAAAGAAGTGACTGGCAAGAATGATTTCAGGAGAAGGCAGCATAAGTGAGTAATGGCTGAAGCTTGCTCAGGGCTTTGCAGGTGGGGTGTGGGGTCTGTTTTTGCTCTCTTCCTTTGTTCACAGAATGAAAGGTCTTCTCATTAGCTATTTGGAACTGGGATTGATTCAACAGTCAGACACTTCTTGTATGGATAGTTATTGGGTATCTGACTTTAATTGATCTATTTTTTTTAACCATTTCCTTATCCTCCATCATAATGGAAAAATTACCTTAATTAGATGGTTCATGTCAGGCCCTATAACATAACGTTGAAATGAAGATACAGATTATAGATAATGGGCTTTTAGAACTTCTCTGTTGGCAACCTTCTATGCTTTCCTTACACACCTGTATTCCAATTTGGCAGGCAGCAGATGGAGAATGAAGGAGGATACCTTGTTTCCAGAAGCTTGGTACACACTAAGGCAAGAAAGGGATTTCTGAGCTATATGGGTTCCAAGTCTGTAAAAGGCCTCAGCAATAGCAATTGATAGCATGAAAGAAGATGATGTAATTCAGATGCTTCTGGTGGAATTTCTGCAGCGTAGGTGTGCTTCCTACTAAATTGTTTCTTACTTAGATTAATTTATTACTATTTTATCTTCACCTGTGACAAAAATCATTATATTTAAGTAAACTGTTAGTTTTGAAAACAAAATCGTACAATAAGGCATATAGCTTTTCATCTGCTCTTCAATAATTTATGAATATGGTGCTTACTTGTTGCTGTGCTAGCGTTCCCCCTGTGTGAATAGTGAGTTTCTGCAGCAGGGTACTAATGAAGTGGGGGGGAAAGTATGGAAAAGGAAGGTCTTAAGCCATTTCCCAGTAGTAACTAAGGGTTGTACGTCTCCTGTCTGGACCAAAAGTTGCTAAGTTTTAAAATGCAACAGTCTGAAAGAGAATTGTTCTTTGAAACTGGGGAAGGCACAGGAACTGCTGGTTTTTAAAGACATCAGGTATAGCTCAATCTGCTTAGTTCCAGGCTATCTTAATTAACTGTTGAAGGATAATGAGTTTTTAGGAGAGATTGCCATGTAAATATTAAAAATAGGAAAGGAAAAAAATACAATTGCTGTGGCTGGTTGAATAGAATGTTAACAAGATCATTTTACCACCATGCCACATGGGCTTGGACTCCAAGGATAGTGCTGCAACCTGACAAATGGAGTTAAACAAGTGCTGCACTGCTGAGTGTGTGAGATGCAACGGACTTGTGCCAGTGTGAGGTAGAAGTTTTGTGTTGTACGTAGAAAGAAGTTAAAGCAGAAGGTGTCATAGCTCCCAGTGTGTGCTTTGAGACCAGGGAAAGGAGCTTTAGCATGCATTTCTGATGTCTGTCCAAAATAGCTTTTGAGAGTTTTCACTGTGAATGTACCTTTTCAAGTCAAACCACTGTTCTACCATCAGTTAGTTGTCTAATCTGGCAGCATCAAGTACCTTCTAGTGTTTCATGGTATCTACTTCATTGATCCAAAACACAGTACAAAAAGGAAGTTCCTGTTTCTTTATTTGAACAATGTGGTTAGCAGGCTTCCGGACAAGCCCTGGTTTCTCAGGAGTCTTGCAAAACGGTAAACAAGCCCGTGTTTGTCATTTGTATTACTTGAATAAGCAGAAAAACCCACTCCAAAACTTTGAGCTTTTAATCTCAGAATCCTGCTTATTCTCATGTGAATAATATGAAATTATTACTTATTAATAACTAGTAATACCTTACACTGTGGGATTCTTAATTGCTACAGTTTGATATTCTGTGTTACTGCTTTACTGTTTTCCTTCTATTTTACTGTAGGTGTTTATTTTCTAATCAGAAATGAAAATAGATTGCAAAATACATTGTTTCTTTAAAGGAGACTATAGGAATTAATGCAAGCACTCAGCAGGTCATCAGATGATGTCAGTTGATGTTTGTTGCTGAAAAGCACATTGATTTTTTTTTTTAATTCTTCTTATAGATTCATGTGACTTACGTGCATGTTTGTGCGTTTCCAATTAACAATAGTAAGTTAGAACAACATATCAAAACCTAGCAAGTATCTCCTGTAAAATCCTTTCTAAGAAAGGTTTGTGAGCAGTACAGCACTTTTTTGAGTTCAGCTGTCAATTTGCTGCTTTCTGTGGTATCATGAGCTTTAAAATTCCCATAATCTCTTCCTTGGGATATTTCCTCTCACTTTTTTTTTTTTCAGGTAAGAAACTTGGAACTTGGTTTAGTTAATAAAAAGTAACATTCAACTAGACAAAAAATTCACAGGTGCCGATTTAATACCAAGCTATTTTGACTTAGGCTGGCCTGAGGGTCTGTCTCTTGCTTTGAACACAGAACTTTACTAGGCTCCATAGTATCCCTGACCTATACTATAATATTGCACAAGATGGTCCTGACATGCATCTGATAACTTAAACTTGATTTGTGTTACAAAGATCAAAAGATCAGAAGTTGGTGTTGCTCTGATGTGACACCTTATGTAACTCTTATTTGCACTGATAAAATTGATTTTGGGTTACAGTGATTAAAAACAGAATTTTGAACACTGCATGAGGAAGAAATTAAAAAGCTGCATTATTAGTAGCCTAGCATCCTTGCTCTTTTGCAGCATTCATAGGCAAAGCATTCTTTAATTATAAAATTAAGAATACAAACACAGGTTTAAACATTTATTGAAAATCTCAAGAGTTTTGCATAATTTTATTCAACATCTGTGAGTCTTAAAACATTTAATTTTGAATTAAAAAGTCCATCAAGAAAAAAATTAATTTATATTCTTCTTTGTAAATTTTACACAATCAAAAGCAATCTACTCTTTGAAATCCAAATGAAATTTTATTGTGGCAAATTTAAATGCCAAAACCTTCACATATGATAAACATGTTCCAGCTGCCAAAGTCAAAGCGCGCAGTTACCTTTTATAGTTATTGTTTCATTTTCTGTAATGAACCTTGAATGGGGAGAAAATACAGTCAGAGCTCTTAGTTGCAAAATAGTAATTTTTTCCAGATGAACTCTGCTGGCAATTGTTGCGTTACTGTCCTTACTGTAGACCAGAGGCTGCTATTTGTCATCAGAGAAACTGCTGCAGTTCAGTCTTTTGTCTTTGATCCCAGAAGTCTGTGTTCATTAGCAGCTTAAGATAATACACCATACTGTTTCACCACTGGATGTATAACCACTGTCAGAGAGGTACAGCAGAGCAGCTGGGGAACCTAATCCCTTGAGGTGCACCTGGAAAACTTGGCAAAGCTCATCTTCTGGAGGTCTAAGCCAAAATCTAGACTAGTAGCTTTGTTATAAGAGGTAGATGTCTCGGTCACAGCTTCACAGAGCTGGTTCAGCACTTTGCAGATGGTCTGTAGCATCATGCTCATGGTGATGCAAGTGAAGATCGATCTCCTCTGCTAGCAAAAGGGGCAGAGCTCTAGGAATCTTGATTTGCCTGTCTTGAAGGGACCTGGCCAAAACATTCGAAGTTGACTTCAGTGAGCTCTGGCTTATGCCCTTATGTAGATATGTGGTATTTTGGTACTGGGAGATGGTACAGGGAAATGGCAGAAAAACATATCTACTACTCTAGCAGAAAGAATCAGTTTTTCCTAGACTGTCCTGATTATAAATTTTCAGGAATTAGTTTTTATAATAGAAAGCATCACGTGGGAAAAGATATGTAGAACCCTAAAGGGAAATAATTTTATTTTGGATAAAGCTTTGCAGAAAGAAGAAGTAGCTTGACAGCCTTTGGAGCCCTCTATAACAAGTTCTGTAAGGAATAATAGTTTTGCTTATAAAAACTGCTTAGAAACATTATTGCTAGGTCCCATTGTCTGAAGTTGAAGCTGAAGTGCTATTTGTATGTACTGTAGCCCTTGCTAGTATCTGCTTCATTTGAACAAAGTGTTTCTTCATGCATCTATTGACCCTGTTTTATCTCCATAAAGTAATTTTTAATCACAGAAAATCTCAAAGTTGCAATTCTGCTGTTCATATCCAAATGATCAAACAACAGGCACAACGCTAATCCATACACATTTTTTAAATACTTTCTAAAAAAACCGGGGGTTTAAAGAGTTTTTTTAAAAAAAACTTTAGTGACAAAATGTAGTTTGAACCATTTACAGGAAATTTCAGTGACTTGGCACATTGTAAAAAAAAAAAAAAAAACCAAACAAAAAAACCCCCAAAACCTAACTAACTTTGAATTAAAATTAATTCTCACACACCAGGGGTTTCAGTAAAAATTCTCCATATCCTCATTACACTGATAAAAGCCACTTAATCTAGAAATTACAAATTACTGAAGTAAGGCTAGCTTTGCCTCAGTTAAGTGATGTTATGTATTCAGTTGACCCTAAAACTTGAAGCCTCCGCTTACTGCTCATTTAATTCATGCCTTGCTCATAAATAGCTAGATACAGGAATGCTGCTCACAGGAATTATGTACTTAGACAGCTAAAAGACTTGTGAGGGTGAAAAAAGGGAAAATTTAGATCAACAGCTTTGGTTTTCATGCCTGTGTAAGTCACCCTATTAACTACTACATTAGTCATAGATGTAGTAGACAAATTAATAAAAAGCAAATTGGCAAATACGAGGGATTTTGAGTATAAAAACTAAGATAATGTCTTCACATCTGTAACACAACCCCTTTATTAAAGGGAAAGAATAATGTAAGAAATGACTTTTTGAAAATTACCTAGTACATGAGTTTACAGTAACTGAAGAGGTTGCAAACCATGCTTTGTGTGTGTTAAGTGACTATATGGTAAACAAGTTATCTCTTGACTCTCATGAAACAGCCAAAAAAAACCAGGGTTGTACAGGACAAAGATTTGTGAACAGGAATTGCGCTTACTTTCACCAATTTTTTTCAACACTGACTCAATTTCACATTGATGGTATTTTTTTAAAGTGCTGATGCTAGTCATATGTATATAGAGAGTTCTCATTTTGTTCTCACAATGTTAGCCCAGTGTTTCTTCATGATGCTTTACAGCACAAGCTGTGTTTTTTTTTTTTTAAGTACATGTAACTTTGAAGATAAATGATAGTAACTACAGACTACCCCTGTGGGCCCCAATCCTGTAAACACTTAGGCACATATATAAATTCACTCAATTTTTAACAGCAAATAAATCTGTGTCTAATTTACCATTTAAAGTTTTATATGAACATGAAAAAAATTACAGTATTAACATTACTTTGCATATGCACTGAGTATCCTGTGCACTATGCACAAGTTAGTCTAACAATCATTAACAAATGCTACAAGTACAAAAAAAATTGTTAGTAGCACTTGAAAAAATAGAAGAGTTTTGGGCAAGGCCTTCTGTTCATGTTAGGAAAAAAAACCAAAACAACCAAACATAAAACCCAACAAACTAACAAGACCATCACCGCCACCAAAACACAACTAAAAAGCCCAACGTGAACTGAAAACCTTGTGTCCACCACCTGTTCAAAACAATCTGAAAGGTCATGTTTTACTTTTTTTCCTTTAATATAGTAGTTTATTGCTCCCCTCTTTCCCCATACCTGTTATATTGTTATGATCATACTGAATATTAAGTTCTACTTTTCCTTTTGTCTTCAAAGAGACTTTTCAACATGTAAACCTGAACAGCTGAGACCACCACCATTACTCCCAAGTTGACCATGGACCAGAAATTAACTCTGTCAAAGTTGCTTTCTTGTATATTTCGGTCACGAGCCTCAAATGCTCTGAGCAGGGTTTGAATCTGGACGCTTTTGCTTAATCTGGCTTTGACACTGTTGATGGATTCCTGGTAAGTAAAAAAAAAAATAAATTAGAAGAAAAAAGGACACCTGAATTAAATGTATCGCTTGTAACACATACAACATACTAGTACTGTATTACCACCTATAATCTGATTTCATGTCAGGTAGACAGTTAACTTCATTTTAAAATAATACATCTCATCAGTTTTCATTAATTTGTCTAGCCCATTTATTGTATATTACCTAAAAAGGCTTAATTAACTTAAATAACATAGAACATAAGGTTCTACAGTGATTTGGGGGTTTTTGCCTTTACAGGCTAGGGAGGTGGGAGAGACATCAAACCAAAAATCAGGTTTTTAATATTCCAGGTATCTTGGCAAAGTGTGATTCCGGGTATTCAGACAAGTAAAAGCAGGGATCTCTAGGGAACAAGTCTCAAAACAAGTTACATAGTACCAGACAAATGTAAGGGGTTTTTTTCCTGGATAAGCAAAACAAGACACTTCTGATGCAAACTACCATCAGGACTATAGCTTTAGCAAAAGAAGTAATACAGTAATGTTATATTCCTATCTTTTTAAGACCTTCACTGTAGTAGCTATAAACTGCTGCTTCATCTTTGAAACGAAAGCAAAATTTTGACTATAAGTTGTGAACAGGACAAATGGAGGTCCTACAAAGGATACACAGTGTGCCTCAGGGAACAAGAGGAAGTACACGAACACTGGCTATTAACAACAGCAGCTCAAGATCCATTCCTTATTCTGTATTTACAAAGTAAACGTCTGGTCCTATGATCTGTTAAAGTTTCATCCACAATGCAGTAGACAGTCACAACCTAAAAGCTGGTCTCATGAAGTGCTAATTTGTTCTTGATATAATCATGGGACTGTGAAAGAACTTTTAGTGTTAAGAGTAATGTGTGTAGGAACAGGAAACTATAAATCACAAAAAAAAAAAAGTTAAAGCCAGCAGTTACATTTTCTCCAGGGGACACTTTCTCTGTTGCATATTTAACAGATTTCAGAAGAGCTATTTTTGGAAGTCAAATAATTTTATGGTACTAAAGTTCATATATTACACAATAAGGAACATCACCACCATAAAAAAGCTTTAAAAATAAGGCATAATTCCCCGTTTTTCTCAGTAAGTGTTGTTTATCTTTAAAAAGTTAAACTAGTAAGTGTTTATGTAAGCCCTCGCAGAACTTGGAAGTAAAATGGTAACTTGACTAAGTAAACAGTGGCATCAAATAGTAATGATGACTTTAAAAAAAATACCTACTTTATAAAATCTGCAAGGGTCTTAAATAAAGACAAGTTCTGCATTTATTCTTCTGTTGGAAGAGATAGCACTGTGTACACAAGTAGTTACCAAATCCGTGTAAGTACTGCTTGTGATTAGCGTGACAGGGATTTTCTTCTGTTTCCCCTATAAACTTTGGGTTTTGTAATTGTCTTTATTGCCAATTTTAAAGATTGGGCCAGCTTTTCACATTCCATGTTTGGTTTTAACTGTTTGGAAGTGTATTGCACATCTGTAAAAGATCTTAAATCTTGTTTGTTTAAAAATATGCATTTTGTTTGTTGCAATGAATACAAACAATGTCATTTTCTGCACCAATGTATCCAGTGAGTGCTTGTGGATGTTAGTTTGGATTTTTGGTTAAGACACCTGTTGTATGTAGCTATAA
Organism: Falco naumanni; assembly: GCF_017639655.2. Taxonomy (NCBI): domain Eukaryota; kingdom Metazoa; phylum Chordata; class Aves; order Falconiformes; family Falconidae; genus Falco; species Falco naumanni. The sequence continues at coordinate 16,430,495 of NC_054064.1, read as the reverse complement.
GCAAACAAACAATGGCTTGCTTGATCCTACCAAGCCCTAAGAACAGTGGTACAGGAACACCAAGTGATCCTCTGCATCTAAAGTACTCTCAACATGTAATTATCATGAAAGTGAATATAAGCTTAGCATTGGCTCAGCTGTAGTAGTCATCCTACATCAAGCAGGGTCAGCATGCAGTTTAAGCAAACATTACCATTCACAGAATGTCTGCAAAGGTGACCCTGCAGTGTAGTACAGATTAACTGCTGTCCATTTTATTAGTTTGAAAAGATGAAATAAACTTTAGAGAGAAACTAATGAAGTAATATATAAATTATTGAAGATAGAAATATTAATATATACACTGGTTGGGGCACTTCTGCAAAGATGGGAAGAAGAGGCTGACACAGTACTCTATTTTCAAATATTGATAAAAATCTGTGGAGTGATTCCAACTACATCATTGGGATTAAGCAATACTTTAGTAGTGTAAATATTAATTTTGTTGCTGCTAGGGTAAAATGTGCTCTTTTAGCAGTAGGAAGAAAAGAAGCTGAATTGGAAACAGTGCTTTTGAGAGCTAGGCCGTTTCCCCTCTCTGATCGAGGGTCTATTCTGAAAATTTTCTCACGCATCTGTGTACTAGACTTCACATATCAGTAGAAGTAATATATGGAACTGGAGTAGTTTCCAAGATAATGCACCAGAACAAGGGAGAATGCCTGAAGAACACTGAGGTTTTTTTCTGAATGCTCTTACATTGAAGACTAAAAAAATCAAACACTAACCAGAATGTCTTCCAATTTCATATCTAGGAGATCTGTGCCTGTTATGTATTTCTTCCAATCTTCCTGATCTTGTCCATCTTCTCCCATATTGTCCAGGATCAGTTCAAAGAAAATCACCTTTTCAGAAATGGTACTGAATGTGTTGTCAAAGCAGAACATGTAATCCCCATCTTCTGTTTCCACCCTGTGTATATAAGCAAAATGTCATTAACTGCACTTTGTGCTGGTTTGCAAGAAGTGTTTTTGTAAGCAAACTTGGAAATAACTGAATATGCTTTTTACATAAAAATAAAGACACATTACAGTCACAGCAAAACACTCTGTACAATCACACTGATCCTAAAGGCTTAAAATGAAGACAGCTGCTTACTTTAATTTTCCTTTATTGAAACTTTGAATTATTGTTAATCATTACAAAAGAAGCTATGAGAACAGCAGAATTCTTATACTCTATAGTAAAATTACCACATTTTGATAAAAGGACTGGAGAAGTAGGGGATTTCTCAGCTTCCTATTTGTTTGACTGACAAGATCTTTTGATATTAGTTGTGAAGACCTTTTTCAACTCCACAGTAATTATTTGTTCACTGACTACAACAGCCCTCATTACAACAAAAATACCTTTCACTACATGGCAAGATCCATGTGAAAAGCAATTGGTGTTTATAAGAAGGTAACTTGTATTCTCAGACTGCCCTAATAGAAAGTCCTTTGTAATACTAAGGAATAACAGGTACTCAATTTTTATTTGTTTAATTTGTTAAAGAAATCAGAATAGTACCTTATGTAACACTTTGAACTTACGTGTGAACTCCATCTGATTTTCTTTCATCAAAAACCAGAGTTTCACCTTTCGGAGACAGTAGATGAAAATCAACATCTAATCCTGCTCCATCTAGAACCTGTGAAACAAAAAACCAAAACAACCCTTCTAGCCAGTGGAATCCTGTTTGCATTGCTAATGGCAACATTTTTAGGTAAGAACTGACACAGAAGGAATCTAAAAGCTGAATTGGTCTGTATGAGTTCTTATCAAGTTAACTGGAAACAGACTAAAAACTGGTTCAACCCAAAAATATTTTGGCTATTTTAAATCTTAAACTAAATACAATCTAATCATGCGAGGCTGGGCCTATAGCGAACCTTTATCAATGGACAGGGTTAGAGAACCTTTAATACCTACATCTAAATGCTGAATATTGTATTTCTATGGCAGACATCACAAATAGGTAAGTACCAGTACTAGTTCAGTCATAGAAATTTTGTAACAGGGGTCTGCCACTTACATATATAAACATACATATTTGTACAAATCCACAACTTCTGCAGTGTCATCCCTAAGATCTTTGTTGGGTGAACTCAACAGTATAGAAGACAGGACTAGACTACTACTGCCAGTCAAAGCCCTACTACTGACCTGCTCACCATTTAATGCGGATTTAAAGGTCTGAATTCTCCCGGGGCATTTTCATTTCCCAAAGGCTGAGGGAAGTGAAGGCATTTCACTTCCTAAGTTCATAGTAAGCGTATACAACATTACAAAGCTGTATTGCTTTAACTGTGTAACATGGCTACACTTGTATCACCACATCTGTTACATCATATAAGTTCTATAGGGAAGGTAGTAACTGCCTGCATGATGAGGGGCAGAGAGGGATCACTTTTGTGACATTACTACTTAGGTCAGTACTAGGGCATTTTTATTTGCTTGTTTTCCAGTGAGCTATTTTAGCTCAACAGTCTGCTCCTGCTGAAATGGAGGGCAAAGTTTACACTAACTTAAAATGACACTAGAGACTTACCAAAACAGTTGATCAAATTAAAAACCTAACATCGTGATGTACCTCCAGGGCTATGATGCAATCTAAACACCTGGAACAAGACTCTGTATCAGGATAGTGTTTATTGCATTATGTTTTTGGAGAATGACTTGCATCCTAAGTTAAATATTCCAATGCTTTGGCCACTAACAATTCACCATAATTACGTACAAAATAAATCTGTTTCTGCTGACATAGAGACCTGCTTTTCTATGCATTAACAGAGAAAGATGAAATCATTTCTGGTAGCAGCAGTGCTGAGAAATATATGCTGGAGTAGAAAGAAATTCACTGTTATACATATTCTCTCAAATAAAATCCTACTTTGTCAGTACAAAATAAATTTGTTTTGCTAAGGGCTCTGTACGAAGCTTGAGAACCTCAGTCTTTCATTCTTATTCATTTCTGCATGTAACTAATTAGAAAATAATCAGGAATTTCAGCTTCATATTTTTAGTTGGGAAGCTGAGGAAAAAACGGTGGGGGGACAGATCCTGGCCAATGCTGAGGCACAGTAGCAGGCTGGAAAAATACTCCGTGCAGCCTCCCTCACTGTGCTTGTTCTAGTGAAAAAAATCTTTAAGGGGGGGGAAAAATAAAGGCAGGATCTTTCCTAGAGATATCTGAGGAACTCAGCTCTTCCCAAGAAGGACATCAAGACCTTAACGTTAGCCTAGATAAATAAGGCTGGTTTTGAAAAACGTTCAGCACTGAGATAAACCGTGTTTGATACCAACACGAAGATGGTTAAGGACGGGGCTTGTGCACCAGCAGCGGTGTCTATGCTTTAGAGCTGCTGCGCAAGGTCACAGCCGTTAACTTGCCACGGTTTTGCCGTTTTAAAAGACAACAGCCTCGCGTCTTGTTAAAAAACACCTGAATAATTTTTAAAAGGTATTTCTTTTGTAAAATTTTTAAAAACAGAAGTATGCTTTTCCTTCCGAGCGCAGAGCTTTCGATGCGGTGTGCCGCCGCCGGCGGGGCGGGCGCTGCCCAGGGCCGGGCGTGCGGACGGCGGGGCCGCTGCCCGGGGGATGGGCACCGGGATGCCCCTGACCGCCCGCCCGCCCGCTGGCGGGGGCCGGCGGCGGGGAATCCCCGGGGGTGCGGGCGAGCGCCCGGACGCTGGAGCCTCCGCGAAGGCGTACTGACGGCCGCCCGGCCCAGCGCCGCCGACGGCCCGGGGGGCGGCAGCAGGCGGGACCGCCGGGCTCGCCGCGGGGCTGCGTTGCAGGGCTGCCCTACGGGGACCCCCCCCCCACCTCCCGGGGCGAGCCCGCCGGCGCCGTGGCTGCCCCGCCCCGCCCAACCTGGTACTCGAGCTCCAGTGAGGCCTCCTTGCGCATGGGCTGGTAGAAGCACTCCTTGCGGCCGGCGGGGAGCGTGAAGGTGAAGTCGCTGTCCAGAGAGGGGCTGAACTCGGCGGCGCCGGGCGGCGGCGGCAGCAGCAGCAGCAGCAGCGTGAAGCCCCCGAGCGGCAGCAGCACGCGGGGCCACGGCAGCAGCCCCATCCCGGCGGCGCGCGGAGCCCACCCGCCGTCGGCAAGGGGGGGGGAGAGAGTGAAGGGTGGCCCCGCCCCTCAGCGCCGCTCCCCCAATGGCAGCCCCCGCCGCGAGGCTGGCCGCCCGCCCACAATGCACCGCGGCAGGGACGGCACGGGGCGGTGTCGCCGCTGCCCGCTGCCGGGTGCGGCGGCAGCGGGGCCCGCATGCGCCGTGAGGTGCGCGTGCGCCGTGAGGGCGGTGCGCGGGGGAGGGGGGGGGGGCGGGTCTCGACGGCGGCGGCCCGCGCGGTTTGAAGCGGGTAAGGACCGGGCTTAGGGTGGCGGCGGAGCGGGCAGTGGGGGCTTGGGGAGTGGTCGAGGCGGTGCTGCTGTCGAGGCGCATCTCCTCAGACCCGGGGGTAGTCTCTTCCTACCTCTTCTTTACCTTCCGTTCCACTCCCGGCGGGCGGCCGCTTGGCGGCCTCGGGCCTTCGGTTGGAGAGCGCTGAAGCGGGCGAGTGCCCGGTGCCCCGGCTAGCCTAGGCCCTTCGCGGCGCGGTCTCTTCGCTGCCGGGCGCTTCATAGGTGCGACGACTGCGAGTGCGGGCCGCGCCGCCCAGTGCTCCCAGTCGGCCCGGGACAGCTGTGGCTTGGGCGAGCGGAGCGGCGGGATCCTGAGGCGGGATCGCGGCCGGCCGGTCGCCGGTCTCCTTCGGTCTACGGAGCCGGGCGGCGGGAGGACCCCCGCGCCACTGAGGCGGGCGGCGGCGGCGCCTCGCCGGGGAGCGCTGGTTTCTCTCAATCGTCCGTCCGTTTCCCGGCGACATTTCTCAAGCTCGGTCTGCGAAGTCTCCTTCACCGAGGTGAGGGCCGGCTCCGCGTCCTCTGCGCCGCCAGGCCCTCGCTGCGCCGGTTTGCTTGGTGTCGTGGGCCGCTGGGCAGCGAGGCCAGCGCTGTGTGTCCGGGGGGTGGTCCTGTTACCGTTTCGGGTGCCTTGCCGGTTGCACGGCCCTTCTGATGTAACTGAGACAGGTTATAGAAAGAGACTTCTGGCAACTGATGTATATAGCAGGTTTTTCCAGTTTTCGTAAATCACAAGTTATGAAGCTTCTCGTATTTCATAATGCATTACATGCAGACTCTTTCTCAAAAAAGACAACTTGTACAGAGTAACTTTTACATAGTGAATGTGGGAAAAGATAGTGTGCAAAATGTATGTGTACGCTTGGAGACTCGGTATTTCCTTTTCTGTATTTTTCTCCCCCCCCTTTATTTTTTTCTATTTGTCTTATTTCAGTATCTTTAAAAGTGTCTTTGCAAATAGTATTCACATACATTTAACAATTGTTTAATATTAAATATTCTAGCTGTATGTGTGGTACCAATGGAATGTAGTATGTGGACTTGCTCTACAAGTGCTGCTGATGAAGACCTGCTTGCAAATTTACAGTCATTACATAGTCAGCTGAAGAGAACTGAAAAAAACCTACAAATTGTAGAGGAAGAGCTTTCCAGGTATGTGCGTTGGGGAATGAGAACAGCCTGTCTCTTGTAGTCTATATTGCCTTGTTCAGTATAATGGATTATTGTAAGTAGCAATTGTTGTGCTTTTCTTTTGAATACTCTTTGTAAGCAATTTAAAAATAACAAAGGAAAAACAGCCTAGCAACTTTTTACTCCCTCATCTAGCACTGGTACAAGTGAACATTATGGCCGCTGCTTCCATGAGGCTGCAGACTTCACTTTGGAGGACCTTGTTCAGCCTAATTGCAGCTGTCAACGCTTTTCCAGCTGTGAGAAGAATGCTATTAAAACATCTTGCCAGGATTTTCAAAGAAAATCTGAAGTAAATATTATACTTTGTAACTTATCTATATTACTTTGGTTTTCTATTTCTTGCTATGTTTAAGAATATTTTTTTGCTTTTAGTGCTTGGAGTTGATAACCTGTTGCTTTGGGCAACTATATCAACTGAGCACTCTTAAACATATGATTTAAATACAGTTGTTCTGTGGAGTTTCCATTGATATGTATATTGCTTACACATATATAAACGTCTGTATGTTTAAATATATATAACCCTCCCCCCCCTTTTTTTTGTCTAGTCTTACTCAGTATCCACAACTTCTGATAAAAGTGCAGAAGAAAATGAACATCTCAAGGAGAAGCTGAATGTCCTTCATGAGCAAAATGCATCCTTGGTTTCTCAGAACCACTGTCTAAAGAACAGAGTGGAAACAATGAACTTCGAACTCATGCAGTCAAAAACAAAAGTATGTGTCTCTAGTGTATTCTTCAAAAAGAACAAATCTCAAACCTCCCAAAAATGCCCCAGTGACCTTGACTTCTGAGTTTGTAATTCCAAGCAGAACATGCTATTTTTTGTCTTGTCTGAATCTATTTAAATTTAATATTTAAACTTTAAAACTTTATATTTTATTTTTTCTTAGTATTCAGCATTAATCTTGGAACAGAATAGTTTGGAATCTGTATCTCCACGAGCAAAACAATTCTTATGTTCTGAAGTTTAATCTAAAGCCATTAAGTCACAGAATGCAGAATACATTATGTAAGAAAATAATTCACTAATGTATTTAGTACTGTAGATTCACATGTCTGAACTACGTGAAGATTAATGTGAATAACAATGGCACAGCAGTCATTTGTCTAGGAAATGCATGATGTTGGCCTTTCAGGTTGGATTAATACTGCTATTTTGAAAAAGTGAAGGTGGGTTGGAAGGAAATATTGTATCTAGTAAACCATTACTGATTTAATTTACAGTTGTATGTACAGTTCTTTTCAGGACAACTGTGCTCTTGTATTTGGTTTGTATTTAACATTAAAAAAATAGCTATGCTTAATGCTTTTTGTTTGAGGAATGTTATCTCCAAGACAGTACAAATAAACAGATCAGATGTTTGACTGTCTGGCATGGAAAGAACAGGCAGTAGTATATAAACTTTTGGGGAAAGGTGAGAGAAAAGATCAACATGTAAAGAAATCGCTGCTAGAGAAGCATATCACACTGGAATGGTGCTAGGGAACTGGAAGGATGCTAAATGAGCAGAAAATTGGAGGTCAGTTTGTGTAGATTAACAAGCATATTCTGCAGTAAGGTTAAGAGCACTATGTCATTCAGTAAGTAGACTGTTCTTGTGTCTCTTGTGAAGGTGTATATACAAGTGTTAATGAAATCCCAAATATGTTTGTATTTCAGATTTCATATCTTGAATCAACTTTAGGTACACATTTAGTCAGCATTCCGAAGTGGAAAGAACAGATCGCAAACTTGGAAGCAGAAGTTTCAGCTCAAGATAAAATTCTGAGGTAATAACCATACTTTTAAATCAACATGTTATTGTGGTGTGCTTGCTAGTCAAGTATCTTTCAGGATGACATAATTGCTGGCACTGTGTGAGTTCTGTAATCTGGGCCTTGAAACTTTCATTTTGGAGCCATTTATAGGAGGGAGGTACAGGGATTTTTTGGTATTGCATGTACTTCAGGAAATGGAGAAAAAGTAAAGGCTGGTAAAAGAAAGCAGTTTATAATGTATGCTAAACATGAATGTGCCCTCATAACTGACTAGAGTGATTGTATGCTACATGACTGCTTACCTTCTGTAGTAAAGTGTATGTGTTTTCATACATGACTGTGCAGCGTGTAGCATAAAAGAGTCGTTCTTCATGAATATGTTAATCACGGCAAATGCTGAAGTAAAGCTAATGTAAACAGTGCTCAGGCTGTCAGGAAGGCATAACTGGCTGTCAGTTTATCTTACAACCTCATGCTATATAATATTCAATTAATATCTCAATAGTTTGTCTTCACAGAAGAAGTGAAAGTACTTGTATTTAATTTATATTTAAGTGTTTTTTTCCCATGAGTGTATCCTGACCAGTCACGTATTGCCAGAAAAATGGTGATTTCTACGTTCAGATCTCAGTACCTGAAGTCACCATACCTATTGATGAGGTTGGACATGACTGCAGGCGTAATCCTGGGGAATCTGGAGACTATGGGTGTTGCAAACCCAGTGTTGAGAGGTGCAGCGTGTTTGACTAGAATTTCTCAAAACATCATGTGCAGAAAAGAACAACAAAAATGTAGTTTCTTTACAAAAAAGTTCCTGTTTTTTAATTATGCTTTATTTATTTGCTAGAGATGCAGAAAATAAACTAGATCAAAGCCAGAAAACAGCAATGGAAAGAGAAGACATGTTGCAAAGATATAAAAAGGACTATAAAAATCTGAAAATGGAGTTAATTGAACGAAACAAGCAAGGAAAGAGGTAGCTAAATAACTTTAATAAATTGAATACAGAATAATAGTGCATAAGTGTTTATTTCTATTAGCAGATGTTTACTTTGTGGAATCAAATTATTTCTGTGTTAAGGATTTTTTTTTAAAAGGGGAAATATTGTGTAAAGATTATTATTTAAATAGGTACTTTTTAAATCTTAACATTTGCTGGTAGTTGCAGACTGATACTGTACACTAGCTTTATCACTGCTTTTTTTCCTTCAGAATAGCTGTACAGTGGAGAGCTGAAATGTATCCAGAACATATTTTTCCTGAACTATTTTTGACTTTGTCTTGCAAGAACCGGCAGTATATGCTCAGCACTTGGTATTCAGCAGTACTGAGTGCTGTATTATTGGGATTGGTGTGAGGAAAGTGACAGAAGCAGAACTTAATTGAGAGAACATTTTTACGTTATCCTTAATCTTACCTGTCTATATGGTACTTTTCAAACGGGTGCTGTAATTCCATCCCAATCCCCATTTCCCTTTCCTAGTGTCTCCTTTAGCCTAGTGGTTGTGTGGCTTCTGGGAGGGTTTGGTAATTTCTTTTGACTGTTGGAATTTGCCGTATACAATCCTATGACTTCCAAAATGTTATTTTAAAGAAATGATAGGAATAAATAAAAAGATTCCTACCTGCCCATTTAATTTAACTGTATTATCTGGGGCAAAAAATAACTGAATTAATGACTTAGGAAAACATTTCTTGAGACTTTTGAATGCAAAAGTCTTGTTTGGCTTGTCTATCTACCCATAAAATTGCCTCTAACCTTCCTGTAGCTAGACAAATGGAAATGCTGTGGGGCTTGCGCTGCTGGTGAAGAATTGTGTTGATTTATGTTCACTGTTCATTCAGAGCGTGTAGGGTTGGAACTAGCTCTAATTAGTTACTAGTTGCAAATGTAAATATTTTAGTGCTTTAGAAAAATGAAGCTTCTGCCAGGTGTTAAAGGCAACATATGGCCTTATGGTTAGTATTAACGATTATTACAGTTCGCTTCTTATCAGTAATTACGACCACTTGCTATTCTTTGGCCAACAAACTGAAATGCTTTAAACTAACACAGTTTTGTTATTCTAAAATTCCTTTGTCCTCTTCTCTGAATACTTTTGTCATCTCCAAATGGGCAGTGGTCCTCGGACTGAGAAATGCCAGTCTGAGGGTAGGCTGTACTCGGATGAGGCACTTGCCCTGTCTCCACGGTTCCCTTAGTGGAAGAGAAACAAATGTTACTGAGCAGTGGTAATTTTTGTGTGCCTGTGTCGGGTGTCCTGAACAGGCTGCATACTGAGCTGTCCTGAGACTAACTGTTCCAACTTCTTCCCTAGTGACTAACAATAAGGGAAAGTAAGAAAGGGTCAGGTGCATGGAGTAATTAAGCAAGATAGTAGGTGGTCGGGGTTGCTGCTTTGAACAGTTGCTTGCATAATATCATCCCAGTCTCAGCTTCTTTTGTTATTATTGTTTTACCATCTCTTCAGTATCCTCCAATTTATCCTTTGAGTTCATCATGAGAGCTTCTTCCAGTATTAAAATCTTTTCTACTTCACCTTAAGCAGTTTGAATTTTAAGGAGCATTGCTATCTTCTACTTCCTTATCATACATGCTATCCCATTCCCTAAAACAGGCTTTTACTGGTAGAGACAGGAGGAGGAGGCTTTGAATCAAACCCCTTTTGACGGGGAATCAAACCCGTTGATTTTTACGTTCTTAGTCTTATTGGAATTTTGTTTATATTAATATGCAAAAATGATATTTAAAATTGATTTATGCCTCGTGAAACTTTTTATCTAGGGCTTGCAAAGTTGGAAGAAAGGAAGTCACCTGGAACAATGAATTTAGTAGTTGCTTTTAGTAACTGGAGGAGATAGTTACACAATGACAGACACTTATTATTTTTAAAATTTATATACTTTGCAGAGCAGAGCAGCAAAGAAATGAAGCTTTGTTGAATGCGGAGGAGCTGATAAGGGCTTTTAAAAGGTATAAAGAGAAAATAACTGAAAAACTAGAAAAGGTGAGCATTTTTTGTTCACTCGTTTTTGCCGTGCTATTAGGACTTTGCTTCTTCCAATAAGCTAGGCAGCAAACAGCAACGGGTTCACCAGTGGGTCAGTTGTTTCTGCTTGTTTGTGGCAAAGTTCTAGGAGAGGCAGAACAGGGTAAGCAACTGTTTGTGGTGACAACTTCCGTTGCTGAGTTTTAAACTGCTCACAGTCTGGACAGCCTGCATCTGAAGTATTCGAATACTACTGCTGTTTATTCTGTCTCTTGCTTGCTAGCTGAGAATTTGACATTTCAGAAGTATATGGTCCTTTTAAAAGAACTCTTGACTCCATCTGTATAATCTGTTCAATGAAACACAACCTAGAGAAGAGCTAAGATGAAAATGAATTCATCTCCTAAATTTCCAGTGGTCAAAATTGTTAATGCTCCCTGCCTTGCGGGAGAGGAAAATACAGGCCTGAGACAGTTAGCTCTTACAGAGGATTTTTATTTGATTAGAATTCTTTTCTTGTGGAAGGAGATTGCCCTAAAATATTAAACCAAAATATTTATTTTTTCCCAAATGATAGAAAAAAAGCAAACTTCTTTGCTCTTCTGCTTTTCTTCACAACAGTGAGCAGCAGAATTATCTACAGGCTTACCAGAAAGAAAAAAAGAAACAGTGTAGTCTTTATAGTATTCTTTCAAAAAAAAACCCACGGTTGGCCATGTAATCTTAAATAATTGTTTGTCATGGTTTAACCCCAGCTAGCAACGAAGTACCACACAGCTGCTCGCTTACTACCTTTCCCCACCAGAGACATGGGGAGGAGAACTGGGGAAAAGGGTAAAACTTGAGGGTTGAGTTATGAACAGTTTAATATTTGAAATAAAATAAAACAATAACAGTTGTAATGAAACAGGGAGAGAAGAATGAAGTCCAAAGGGAAGGGAGGGGAAAAAACCAACCAAGTGATGCACAATACAATTACCATCCGCTGATCTGACAGCCAGCCAGTCTCTGAGCAGCGATCGGCTGTCCCGGCCAGCTCTTCCCAATACTGAGCATGACATTCTATGGTATGGAATATCCCTTTGGCTAGTCTGAGTCAGCTGTCCCGGCTGTGTCCCCTCTCAGCTTCTTGTGCCCCTCCAGCCTTCTCTCTGACATGGCCTGAGAAACTTGAAAAGTCCTTGACTTAAACATTACCTAGCAACAACTGAACATATCAGCCTGTTATCAACACTATTCTCATGCTAAATCCAAACCACAGCACCACCAGCTACTAGGAAGAAAAATCAACTCTATTCCAGCTGAAACCAAGACATTATTGTCCAGTAATGAAAAAAAATTCCTTTTTAAGGTTAAAGCTGAAGAAGCAGTCTTGGGAAAACGTTTAATTAATTGTGAAAAAGAAAAAGAGAAGTTGAATGAAAAATGTGTCAGCTACAGAAAGGATCTCGACATCCTAGAAGAGCAATTAAGGTAACACAAAGGCTTTTAAAAATACAGTTATTTAAGAAGAAATTGCACATTACAACTGTCACTGTGAATGTGCTGCTCAATTCACGTAGTTCAAATCAGGATCAGCGTCACTGAACACTTAAGGTCAGTGTCAGCAATATAACAGACAAACTACAATACTATACAGCTAAAAAATGTTAGCGTACACTTACAAATTTTTAAATTTCTTTGTATAACTAATCCCTAAAAATTCTGATCCCACATGCTGTCACATATTCACCATAACAAGCAGCACATCATCAAGTCCTCTGGGAGCACAGCTTCCTTTGGTTGCACGCTGTTGCTGTGGGAGATGTGGGTTCTCTGGTTTTATGTGTACCTGTTCTGCCTGCTAATGTAAATGCCAGTGAGAAAGCACCCTGTGAGTTCCCTTACGCTTCCAGGTGTGGGTCCCTATTTGTTGCATACTGTATTGTCAGTCCCTAACTAGAATGAAGGATACTGTTGGCATCAGATGGGGAAGCTGCACTCAGGCCTGAACAGGGGTTGTGATGCTGGCTGCATTTTATGGAATTATCAAACCAGGTTTTGACTGCTCTTCTGTTCCCACTCCAAGGTCCTTTCCCACTGTTAAAAATTATGTTCCTTGTATGTTTCTTTCCAAGCTGAACTCCCCTTTGTTTCAGAATTCTTTTGTTAATTCCCTCATTACTTTAATGAGGGAAGACAACCATCAGTTGGTTGTCTTTAGCTGGTTTGGACAAACACCTTCTCCAATCGTTTTGGGTATCCCATTCACACACGCTGTCCACACTCGCATTCCTGTCTTAACAGTTGTTCTTTGTTCTTCTCTAACAGTTTTGGCAGGGATGAGCAGTGCGTGAGCACCCTTACACTAGCCTGAGCCTGTTTAATAGCACTCTGCTGCTGCTGAGGGTGTGTCTTTCCTGCAGACTGCCCTTTTTCTCTGCTAACTTGCACTGGGTTTGGCACTCATCAGGACCTTTGCTGAGCTAATTCAGTTTGCTAAACCAACAGGTACCTTAAAAAGTAACTGATGTGTGATGGGCTAAAAATACAATTGGTTCATGGTACAGTCAGGTGTGAGGGGAGAGAAGAAATGGGACCCCTCCTGCTCTTGTTAGGGGCAGAATGCTGAACTAGCTCAGTCTTAGTATACTATTTTCATATATTGTGATTTTAGGTATCGTTATATATTTATTTTATTATGTTCTTAAGTTTCGTTGGCTTCAGCACAATTAAAGCCACCTTGATCTGTTTCCTAGCAGTGACTCTTGTGATATTGCTTAAAACTTTATTAAGTTGCTTAAGAGTGAGAACTAGTTTATTCTCTCCTTTTGTTTGCTTACAGCAGTTTGGTCCTTAGGAACAGTGAATGCTTAGTAAAGCAGTGAAAACTTTTCTGTCCTTTGTAAAGAGGTAATCTTAGGTTTTGAGAGGGAGGATGCTAGTAAAAGAGTATAGTTATGGTGTGTTCTTCCAGTACTTCTAAAAATTAAAATATGTTGAGCTATACCTTTAAAATGTTATACTTTTTTAGACAACTAAAGGAAGAGAATCATGACAAGAAAGAAGAAATTAAGACTCTAGAGGCAAAGAACACTGAAATGGTATCAATGCTGACTCAGTCTGACCAGAAGATCATTGAGCTTGAGAGTGAACTTCGTGTAAAAGAAACAGTACTCAAAGAGAAAAATGCTCTAGTAAGCGAAAATGCAGAGCTGAGAGCGCTTACAGCACAGCAACATAACCACTTGAAGTTATGCTGTCAAGAAGTTGAAGATTCAAAGGAAGAGCTCAACATACTAGAAACCATCATTTCCCAGTTGTCTTTAAGTACACCTGAAGAGGTACAGTGATTGATACATCCTTAAAAATAGTATTATGCGTCTTAAACGATTCTAATAGGCATTGTGTGGAAATCCTGTGACATTCTTGAGAAATAATCTGAGTAAAATGTCTTTGGTTTCCAAGTTGCATGGATGACATGTTTTCTTAATTTAAATATTTTACTTTTGTCTTCTCATTAAAGAACAAGGAATTGGTGCTTTGGAATTGATTGATCAGCAAGCATTTAACATTCCGTTCCTCTGTTCTATGTATTGATTCTTCGTATTATGTCTGATCTCTAAAATGTGATGATTTCCCATTATATGATGCAGAAGTGATTCCCAGTAGAACAGTATGACATTTCCCGTATGGCAGACACATTGTGTCACACAGGCAGAGTTGATGTATCCACCTCAGCACTAGGAAAATTAGAGCAGGAGAGATGTTTGTAGGAACTTGTTTTTGCTGGGAAAGAGAGGGCACACCTTCCCTGGCTGCAAATGAACTTCTGTTTTGCTAGGGTAAACCCTGGCTTAAGAGCCTGAAGATTGTACTAGTGAAGTTTATCACTAAACTGACTGCAATGGGGGAAGAACCATATAAAAAACCCAGAGTTGTGAACTGATTGGGGCTATGGGAGGAAGTGTTGGGAAGGGCTGGAGATATATGAGGTCAGGAGTACAGATTGCATCAGATATCTTGTTTTTTGAAGTATAAATGTGAGTAGCTGTAATGAAAAAAAAAATCAAAAGTATGCTTTCTGTATGCTTTTGGAATTGCCAAAGTGACCTCAGCTGAAGAGAATGTAGTAATTCTGTATAAAAGTTGTGTTTTGTGTTGTTGTGACCATAGACATTTATTTGGAAGGGCCTTAAAATTGTTCTAGGGCCCTTTTTGGAAAATACATTTACGTTTTCTGGGAGAATTTGGAATTATTCTAGTAATGTAATGAAATACTCAGAAGCCCTCTAACGTGAGGAAAAAGTGGTATTGAATGCAATCATGAAAATCTGAAAGAAAGCATGATATGAGAAGTTCAAAACATGGAATTACTGATAGTATCTTCATTTATTTAATTTTTCACAGCAAAACCATTCATGCTTTCAGTACCAGTACAAAGATACCGAAAGGAATGGTGTCTGTTTCAGAGGGCCTTTTAATGCCTATAATTTCTACTTATGATGTGAGACAAACCTGCAGTGCTCTGCAAGCACGCACTTAGGAGAATAATGATCAAGTGATCTAAACTTTTAACATCCTGGTGTGTGTATCTTAAAATTTATATGCTAGTATAATAACACATGAATTAATCACACTGTGAAGCAATTTGGTTTTGCATTGATCTTTGTTTTCCTTTAACTTCTAGTTTAAATGGCAGCACTTGAAACACCAGCTTTCCAGTTCCTTAAGAGAAGAAGGTGTCTCTGAATCTTCTTGTGAATTGAATAAACCTTTGATTGCAGACCTAAGGTATAACTTTCTGGTTACTGAATTACAGCAAGAATAGGCAGATGATAAGGTGGTATTAGAATCAGCATGTAGAAAGAATGTTAAATAATTGTTTCCTCCTTTATAATAGCATTAAACTGGCTATGAAAGAAGCAGAAATTCAAAAACCTTGTGCAAACTTTGTCTGTACTGGAGCTGAGCATCTTTCTAATGGTAAAGAAGTACAAGAAAATAGCGGGTTATGTGGCCTGGAAACAGAGCCTGTCAAATTGATCAGAAGTCAAGGAGGTAAGCTTACCACAACAGCTGTGCAGTTCTGATTAATCCACAGAACAGGAATTTTTGGTGGAGTTTAATTCATTTTTATAGTGTTTTTGAAATTTATCTCTGTGAGCTAACGCATACAGTTTGATTGAACAGGCAGCATTTGCCACCATGGAATTCTGGATATTGTCTTGTTCTCCAGACACATTATTATTCTTCCTTTCGCTATTTATGTTTCTTGTTCAGCAATAGCCAAGCTATGAGTTGTTGTGTTGAAATAGAACCATGCATTTTTCTTTATGGATGTTATGCATGCTGTTGCAGAATTTCTGCAGGTATTCGTGCAATTACTGTTAGAATTGCTCCATGAAATTACTTCAGGGCATCTATACAGTGATGCTTTCTTCAATTATTTTGTTTGTTTGTCAGGGGTTTTTGTTTGTTTGTTTGTGGGGGTATTTGTTTTCATGAGTCACAGCTTTGTTATGTTAGGGGGGGAAATAAACAGTCTTGTTACTGAACTAATGCATACAAGATTTAGAATGCTGTCAAATTATATTTCTCTTCTCTTTGGTTTGTATGATTGTTTGCTTGAGTGCAGGTTTTTATGTTCTTTTATAAATTAATCTTAAATTTATTTTTTTTACTTGGAGAGAGCAGAAAATGTCAACAGTTGGAACTTATCAGCAAACAATTTGAAAAGGAGAGGCAAAGATTCCAGAAGGAGATAGAAAAGTTACGCGCTAAAGTGACAAAAGCAGATGATGAGAATTCTTCTTTGAAGATCAGCATGGATCAGAGAGCCAGTCAGTTTAAAATCATACAGGAAGACCTATTGAAGAAGGCTTCAAAAACTAGTAGCTTAGAGAAAGAAGTAAGTACTGAAAAAATGTCACCTTTTGTTTAGTTCAGTAATCAAAGATAGTTATGGAAAAACTGCAATTGCCGTATTAACTTTAAAACCTGGCTTAGTTAAGAAAAACTGGAAATGAAATCTTTCTGCTTGCTCAAAAGCTTAAGATAGCAGCCTTAATTTGTTAGATGCCAGAAATCTCATTTTAAAGCTGATGTCGTTAGTGGGCTTTAGTACTACTATTTTGTGCATATTCTCCACATAAATCGATCTTGTTGCTTTGGTATGGTTGAATTAATCTTAAGAATGTAATGTATGTATCTTGTAATCTTAATGAATGTAATCTTAAGAAAAGGATGTTGAAGAAACAGTTGTGTTTTTCCGCATTAAGAGTTTGTACAGTTGCCAGAGATTACCATCATTACCAGAGAGTCACAAAAAGAAATTAAGCTTCAGCTATTTCTTCTCTGGTTGTGTAAGTTAAAATGCTAATGTTTCCATTCTGGTGCTAATGTGTTTATACAATTCCAGCGTAATTGGAATTGCAATACTTCCTAATAGTGACTATAAATAAGTATGTAATAGCTAATCCATTCATATGGCACTGATAGTTATCTTTAATTGGATAAATTTGAGGTAAAATGTCCTGAATTCTTCTCTGTACGTAATAAGGTTTAACAGATGATACAAAACCAACCAAACAAATAATTAAGAATATTAGGGAATAGTAGTAGCTAAAATGGAGTTGCTGGTAAGAAAGTATATACAGGTACTTGAATGAACTTGAAACTGTTGTCTTTGTGCTGTTTTGTGCCATATTTTATTCCAGATAACAAAGAAATCTTCTCAACTTTCTGCACTTGAGAGACAATTGGAAATAAAGAATATTGCTTATTCTGCTGCTGCCGCAAAAAATACAGAGTTGGAACAGGAACTCATGGTAAAGTGTTCTTAGTGAGAAACTATATTTATGTAGAAAGACATAAAT
This sequence comes from Falco naumanni, assembly GCF_017639655.2. NCBI lineage: Eukaryota > Metazoa > Chordata > Aves > Falconiformes > Falconidae > Falco > Falco naumanni. Next base: position 16,413,259 of record NC_054064.1, on the reverse strand, counting down.
GGAGATTAAAGTTCAAGTTACACCAGTATTAATTCCACGTGTTCAAAATGGATAGACTTTCAGATCTGCTAACAGTCTGTGCAGTCTTTAAAAACCTAATCTTGCTTCAGGTAAGCCATGCTTTTTTCCTGCTTTTGAACATGGTAAGTTACTAATGGATGTTACTTTTTCCTTGTGATGATATGTGCAATGAAAATCTGGTCCTATTGAAATCAGTTGTAGCATTGCCATTTGTTTCAGTGAGATACGTGTAGACCTGTGAATATCTTCTAAATGGTAATAAGTGAAAAGGATGATCTAATGCTTGGAGCACTGTAAGTTCTGCTCTGGATATTCTTACGCAATATTTGTTAGTTTTGGGAAAGGTCTAAGGTTGCTAGAAAACAAAATTATTTATGTGGTCCCTTTCAAATGGAAAACTATATTCTAAAGATTCCATCTATCCATGTGAACACAGAATTCATTTTTTTTCTTTGTCAGAGGTTCCTTGCTCTGGTTGCTGTAATCTGTGCCAGTAGTCCACCTGGGCAGACACCTTGTCTCTCTGTGGTGGCTGCATTTAGTGACACTCTATATAATTTGTAGGTGTGAAAACCTTTGCGATGAAACATGCTGTAACTGGAGTATTCTCTGAGTTGTTCTTTTGTGAAATCTAGGAACCTTATAATCAATTAAAACACCTCTTAATATCTCAGCCCAAATTAAGTAGTTTTTGTTGTTGCTCTTTCCTAGGGAAAAAACAGACGCATTCATGAGCTGGAAACAGCTATCAGCAAAGAACATGAGCAGATAACTTCTGCTTTTGAAAAGGAAAAGTTGGCTCACCTTGAGCAGCACAAAGAGCTGGAGAAACGGATTGAACTAGTAAGGCTTTCCTTGTGTGCTACTATGTATAAATGATATACTTGGTAACGTTTTTCCTCTGTTAACTTCTTTGTCTTGGTATTTGAGGCAGATGTCCAGTTAAACAGTTATCTCTTCTCCCTACATTCCCTGATTTTAGTTAATTTTCCAACACTACAACCTCATGATTTCCTTCAGAGATACTCGTATCCACTTTTCTTCTGAACTGAAGAGAAATAGGGATTTATGAAGAATACTGTTGTGCTTTGCTCCAAATATTTAGGGGAGGGGAGGGAGGGGCAGTATAGCTTTTTTGCTTACTGTGGTTAAACCATGACAGCTTCTAACAATATTGTCTTGTTTGCTGAACTTCTGCCAGCCTGAGCCTTATGAGCATCTGTGTTCAGGGGGAGCTGTAGGTAGGTTTTTCATCTTTAGAGAATAATTCTGTTGCTTTGTGTGGTTAGAAGTATAACCTTGGCTATTTCTAGCTGTTCAGAAAGCTTGTCATCTTTCAGTGAAGAAGGTATGCATGTCTTGCTGTCTTGGCTGATGACAGACAATTACATTCTGCCTGCCCTCATTCTCTTGATTCTCCTGCTGTTTTACAATATTAAGTGTTTGGGATTTATTGATATTTTTAGGGCTGTGAATACTGCTGATGGCAGGAATGAATTTACTTTTCTTTCTTAAAGTGATGGGTGAATAGAACAGAATGAAATGTTCATATGCACAAATTCTCTGAAAAAGCTTATTAAAATAACCATGAATTACTTATGGACAGCTTCAGACACAGCTGGAGAAGAAACATCAACAATTCATGGAACAAGAGAAAATAATATCTGTTTTGCAACAAGATGTTATACGTAAACAGCATCACATTGATTCATTGGATGGGTTGCTGACAGAAAGCAGAAAGGTAAGTTTGACTCTTTAAATGCAAGTCAAACAGGTGACTAATGAAAAACATATCCATAAACACATGAAAAAATTGTAGAAAATAAGATACTTACCGTTTTGCTTCTTAATTCTTGTTTGACTAATTGACTGAATCTAGTGTAGTTCCACCTGCTGCTGCTACTATATATTGTACAAACTTCAGGACCTTTCATTATTTTCTATCTCAGCATTCTATTTATGCCTCTGGCTTGCTCTTTGGGCTTCTTGCTCTAATCAAAGGAAAGAGATCTGGAAAAATAACAACTGCATCTATTCTGCTCTAGGTGGAAAATCAAGAATATTCAATTATGGCTGTGTTTTATTTCTATTTATATTCTGCAGCAGCAGAAATTAAGGGACACTTATCAGGAACAAATTCACTTCAGAGAATGATGTACATAAATACAGCATACAAGAAATTGTGTTTTAAATACACTGATCTACACACACGCAGCCCCCACACCACACCTCTGATTTCTTAGCATGAGTTTGAGGTTTTATTAGTTAAATTACTGTTACTATATTTACCTTTTGTTCTCTTGAATAAAAATACATGTATAAACAGGAAATGGAAAATCAAAATGTCAAGAAAAATCAAGGACTGAAGATGCTGAAAAGTCAGTTAGAAGAAGAAACAATCAAAGTTAGTAAGCTCTTTGTAATTTTCAATGAATAGTTTTAAAGTTTGCAGTAATGATGTATTTCCTTTTATACTCTATAGAAAAACTACTTTACGGCTGCTTTATAGAAATTCGTCTCATGTAAATATTTCATAAGTCATTAACCTGAAGTCTTTCCTTTTTTTAATTAAAAGAAGTATGGCAAAACCTGCTGTAAGAGATTGTGCAATGTGCAATTTCTTTATACAATTACTGTACTTACAAATAGGGCAGATCTGTGCTTGATGTACTCTTGAAGTAAAACATTGTCTAATAAAGATAATGTTATATAGGTTTCTGATCTAGATACAGCATATATTTTAGGCATGTGTGATGTTATGAATCATGTTTTTAGCCATCTATACCTCTTGCTAGTGTTTGCTTGATAAATGTTTTCCATGCAGCACTTGCAACACTATTTTAATAAACCATTGCTGTGTGGCGATTTACCACAGGCAAACAATGTGAAATTTTCAGGACATCACTAGAAGATACTGGGGGGGACTTAGCTGGTAGTGTGCTCATTCTGAACTTGTGTTGGACCAGTTTGGACCAGTTTTCTGTCGAAGTGGCTTCGTAGTATTTGGGATGTTTTCCAGAGATTTAAAATTAAGACCCATTATCGCTTTTCAAAAAGCTCTTGAATTCAGGAAGGGAGAGAGGTCTACAGTCCAATATGTTTTAGAGAAATGGTGGTACTGATGAGCTAATCTGCAGCTACATTCAGTACAAATCTGGTTGATGAGAAAAGTCATCTTAGCATTGAAATCAAACAGTTAAAAAAAGTTTAATTGCTATGGCCTAAGATCTCTGGGTTTGTTCATTATAATTGTTATATTGATAATTGTTCATTATAATTTTTATCTATTTGAGGTTATAATACATTTATTAGAGATTACACCGATCTGAATCAGTATAAAAGGGTATAATAGATTAACGGTGTTGACATTACTAAAAGCTTTTCCTTTCCCTTTTGGTAAAACTGAGGTACTGTCTCAGTGCAGAAATGAAAAAAAATAATATACTGCTGTTTAGTAGCTTTCTGAGAGGAACTGTATTAAGATCTGAATATTATTTTGAAAAAGACTTGTCATAACCTGCATATGATCATTCCAAATTTATTTGTACAATTTTGTATGTAATAAAATGTGGTGGATTGATTTGGTATTGAGCATATGTTTGCTTTTAAGTTCTAGCTACTGACAAATAGTGGAATATTTTCTCATAACTGATAGTCTCATCTGATTTAAACAGTCTAAAGTATTGTAATTTAATTTCATAATTAATTTTAATTTCTGAATACTATTTCAGTTTTAAAGTTTAGTATGATCTTCTATGTCTGTTTTAATACTTCACATAAAAATCTAGCTTTTGAGACCTTTTACTTGCAGATGTTTTCTAACACTTTTTTTAGACTACTTAATAAAAACCATGCCATGCAATTTTAAGTAATCTGTTATATTCAACTAGGTGAGACAACTTGAGTCGGCACTAAACGTATGTAAGGAAGAAGTTGCACTGTATTTGAATCAGTCACAAGAAAATAAGGAGATATTTGAAAATCAGCTCAAAAACAAGTCTGAAGAGGTAACAGCTTGTTTTAACAACTCTTCTGTATTGCAGAGAACACTTGTTATGAGTGATTTAATCTGAAGGTTTATGAAATAAAAGACAAAACATTTGCAGCAGGAACTGAATAGGAAGGAAGCTGAGAAAAGACTATACAGTTTGTAAGAGTAAAGGGGAAAATCACAACCAAGAAACACGGGATAAGCTTAGGGAAAAGAAGTACCAAGATAAATGAATTGTTAAAAGAAGTAACAAAATCAGAATTAAGTGAAAGAAAGTATGATCTTGGGAAGGAATAGAGAGCACTATTGCAAATGCAGGTGCACACAGTTGATTTGTGTTTCACTATCTAGTGGGTAAGAAGATCTGGGCATAAGAAAATTTTACTTCAAGCCCCTGGGTTTTATTGTGCTTTCCACTACTACATGAAAGCAAGAAAGAATTAAGTTTAAGTATTATTAATATAATTAATTTTTATTTGTGGAAATGCCTAACCACAAGAGGTAATTATCATAGTAGGCTGTTCATGTCAGTGCTGCCCTACCTGCTGAGAGAGAGGCTTTAGTCAGCAGAGGTTACTAGACCCTGCACAGGAGGAACTGGATAGAGATCTGTGCTTTGTGTTACACATATGCTTGTGATACTTATTGCTGATTTCTAAGCCCTAAAAACTGTTGGGTTTATACTGTATATGAAACTCAAGGGTAGCAAGTGAGGTTTTGTAATTTTGACCAGCGTTTTCATAAGTGATAGAGTCACTACTTCCATTTTGGGATCAGCAGTTAATGACATTTATTTATTTATCTGTTTACCACCCCACCACTCCACCCCCCTCAGATTCTTGGCACTCAACACTGAGAAATCAGGCCATTCAACATGTAACAAGTTAGGCACTCAGAATTCCTGTTTTTTATTGTCATAGAGGCAGGAAGAAATAAAGGGGAGGACTAAGAACAAAATCTCAAGGGGAAAAAAAGGACTTTTTGAGAAATAAAGAAGAGTGACAGAGAGAAATGTAGTTCAGTGATTTAGAAATGGTAAACCTTTGTTACGTATGTTTTTTGAAATACTAACCTGTTAAGGTATATTTAGAAAACAAGAAGTCAAAAACTGGGCCTGGTAAGTTACTACTTTCCTCACTTTATTAAGCACCACTCAGTGACCAATTATGACGTGTGTTCTGTACTGTTGAAACTGTAATACAACTAAATTCAGAGCCAGAAGTTTTATTGAATCATAGGTGTGCTTCTGTGCTTATTAAAAAAAAAAAAAAAAAAAAAAAGAGTAGCTGATGCAAGTGCGAGTAAAAACGTTTTGTTGTAATGGAAAAAAAATGTGTTTTCAGGTTTATTATTTACAGAAAGAAATAAAACTAAAAGATCAGAATATTCAGGACACAAGTGAACAAAATATTCTCCTACAACAAACTTTGCATCATCAGCAGCAAATGTTACAGCAAGAAACAATTAGAAATGGCGAACTGGAAGATAGTCAAACTAAACTTGAAAAACAGGTACAGTATGGTGAGAAATATCTACATAAAGATCAGTAATTAAATACTTTTATATATGTTTTTGCAATACCTTTAAAAGCTGAACGTTTCTTTGATAACTGAGTTGATTGTTACTATTTTAGATCTGTCTAAGATAAAGAGTTTAGCAATTTGGGTTTTTTTTGAAGGCAGGTTTTGTGCTATCGGAAACTCCAGCGTTAGTGGCAAAGTATTTGGAAAATCAAACCCTAGACTGCAATTAAGGGGAGGCGTATTGAAATTCAGATGGTTGAATCTTGTTATATTTACTAGAAACTATTTGTCTTTCAAATGTGACTGCAAAGATCTAGTCTTAAATTACATGCAGTTTTAGACAATAAAGAAATCCACTCTTAAAACATTCACTATCTGAGTTGCAAGGCAAGGATGTGTATTTCTTTGGTATGTAACTTAAAAGTACCAACACTTTTAAAATACCATTTTAAATAGGTATCCAATTTGGAACAAGAGCTTCAGAAGCAGAAAGCATATGCAGAAGATGAGTTGAGAAAGGTAGAAGAGAAACTTCACCTGGCTGCTGAGGAAGCATATTTAAACAGACAGAAGGTGGATGAACTTAATAATACAATCAGGTAGGTTTAGAATAACTGAGAGGTGTATCCTGCAGACAGGGACATCAGTAAGGAAGATTGCTGCCTGAAATGATAGTCCGCTGTGCAGTTCTATAATTCAGTAAGAGCATGGACTGGAAATGAAGGGAAGTTTCTGACTAGCAGAGGGATGAATTTCTGGAACAGTCTTCCAATGGAATTAAATGTGTGTCCCGGCAACTATTTAGCCTGAAGATGACACTTCATAATGCAATTCAATTCATAAATGTATCAAGTTGCTTGCAATTCTAGATAATATAATCTACCAAGCTCTCCTAGTCTTGAATATGGTTTTGATTGCAAGAAAAGCCTACTTAGCATGTCTCTTTTTTATTCCTATTTTATTCACAAATCTTAGAGCATGTAAGGACACACACGTATTGCTTTTGTTATTACAAGGTTCATTTTGTTTTTGTTGCTTCTGTTTAGACAAATTAAATTGGAGATGGAGCAGTGCAAGAATGAACTTAGTGGTATGGAAAAAGAAGTAGTGCAATTAAAACAAGAGGGTGAAAACAAAACAATGCAGATAAATCAGTTGAATATTACTTTGGACGAAACAAGATCAGAGCTCGATGAAAAGGCAAATGAGGGTAATGTCACTATTTTCTTTCTCAAGCTTCCTTTGATCATGCTATTTCTCTATATGTATTGGATTAAACATTTTTCCTTTTTCTCCCATTTCATGGTCAATTACAGGAAAGTAATGTGTTTTTTTAATGTGTTGATAATTCCATAGTTTAAAAAAAGAAAAAAAAAACAAACCAAAAACCCAACAAAAACCTCCAAACAACCCGCCCCTTCCCAAACCCAGAAAACCCTCAAACTTCTTTTAATATACTTTTGAAATTTCTTATTTTTGTGAGATGTATCTTTATCCTAGGTCAAATGAATAAATGGTTTTCCCTGTAAATTGGTAATGCAGGATTTTAATGTGGTAATCAAACAATACACACAGTTTTAATAAAGACTTATGCTATTCACAGAAATTCAGCTCTTTAAAACAAACAGAAAAGCCCACAAGAGGGTCTATAGTAATAAAAAACTTTTGGACCCCACCTCCTCCATTTAACTTAATTTTACCATTCCTTTAAACTGGAGGCAGACTAGCAAGTCTGTTTGCATTTTTCATAGCACTACATATTCCTTTAGTATGTTGTCTCTGTACTTTCTCCTTGGCCAAATGCTTTTAGATAAATCCTCATATTTCAAGTCAGTTGCAGATTATGAGCTGAATAGAAATAGAAAGACTTAAATGCCATGAGAAGCTTGTTGCATAACCTCAGAAGTTACTGTTTTTCTAGATTTTCCTAAAAACAGATACTAAAAATGAGTTATGACCACAACTCCTAGCAGGCAGTGGTGTTGCATAAAGACCCTAACTTACTGATGATCAAACATTTTGTGTTTTGTGTGTATAAAATAGTGAAAGATTTAGAAGATAAGCTGCTTCAAAGTGAGACTTGCCACAGGGAAGCCTTACAGAAAATAGTAGAACTAGAATCTGCGTTACAGAACGCCCATGGAGAATTAAAAATCACTTCAGCAGAGCTTCAGGAATTAGAAGATGCGTTACAGAATGCACAGTCCTCTCTGGAGGAGAAGCATGTTGCTATTATGGATCTAACAACTGAGCTCAGGTAAGGTGGTATCTTTTTCATCATGAAAATCTTAGTTGTGTTAGTTTTTCCTTAGGAGTAACGACTAGTTTGGATAGTCTTTTTTTATATTCTTAGCAGCTCTCTGATTTTTAAGTGGTTTGTGGCTGTAAGGTAACTTGATACAGAAGCTCCTCAGCTCACTTAAATTTTGAAAAGTGATGCTGAATTCTTTTTTTGGAATTCCGTTTTAATATATGCTAAAATAAATTTCTGAATTAATTTCCCAAAGCTGTGAAATAATAATAAGATTAATTACTTTTATAATTGTTCAGTTTCATTCTTGACCATAAATTAACAATATTTTCTTCTGTACTATTCTTTTTTTAAGAACATGTTGTCCTGATAACCAATTAAATAACTTGAATAATGAGGTTATTGGGAAATCTCCACCTGGAATATAGTTAACAGAATTATTCTATTTGGGTTCCTTTCTTTGCAATCAATTGGTTGATCAATGTTTTGGAGTAATTTGGCTTTAAGTAAGTAATAGTTCTCATGATTTTCAAACTGGATACTTGAAGCTAAGCAACTGAATGTGCATTAAGCAATTAAACATGAGAATTTCAGGTACTGCAAGGGAGAAATTGAAGACAAAACCCAACAACTCTTTGACATGGACCAAGCGTTGAAAGAAAGGAACTGGGAACTGAAACAGAGAGCAGCTCAGGTCAGATCATTTTGAGTATGTTACCGATAGTTATTCCTGTTATGTAGTGGATAACTTATAAAGAGCCTGCTAGGTTTAATCGCCTTTGCCTATCGTTCCAAACTACTGTTAATACAGCCGAAGTGTCAACCTCAAAACCAGCTGTATGTTACTGAAGCCTTATGGTACAATGAAGTTAGGGTTGTGCTCCCCTAAGGGATCACAGATTACTATTGTGATAGAACAGAAGCCTCATGCAAACCTGTCCCATAATTATTCTTTAGTGATAAAGTTACAGGACAACTATTGTCAAAGCTGATAAAATGAAGGAGCTGTACTGAAGTGTGCTTGGAGATGATAGATTCCTTTTCTTGTTTGACCTGGAACATATTTCGTTAGCTCTAAAGCAGCCTCTAAATATGAAACAGTATCTTTGTTGTGAATAAATTTCTGTAGCTCACCTGAAATATTTGCAGTCTTTTGGCCTGACTTCAGGATTTGATACCCATCATGTAAAAACTATTCTTCTGTCACTTATAATTAGCCTTTTAATAGCTATTTCCTGCAGGAGTTAGCAGTCTTTGTAATTGCTGCTCCTGGAATTCTTGGAAACAATAGGATTTTTTTCTTCAGCAAAATTCCGAACAAGATGGATAATGAGCTACTCATTCCATTCCATTTAAAATGAGAACTAGGTTTGTGTTCTGTGTATCTGAGTACAAAATGTGTTCAGTTACAGACTACTTCCCCATTTTCCCTCTCTCTTTCTTTTAAATGTGATAGCTAGGGTGCATTTTTATATTGACTACTTGAGAGAATATTCTTGAGACTACAAAGGATTAGTTTCATTCCTTTTGCTGTCATATTTTTTAATATTACCATTTTAAATCAGCATACCAGTTCAAAATAAAGTATTTCCTTTTTTTCCTTTTCTACATCTAGATTACACAGTTGGATATGACAGTTCGTGAACATAGAGGAGAAATGGAACAACAAATAATTCGATTAGAGTGCAATTTAGAGAAGTCAGAGTTAGAAATTAAGGAATGCAATAAACAGGTAATTCTTGCTTAAATTAAAAACCCAGTTTCACTAACAAAGAGCAGCTAATTCTAAGACAAAGTCTGGTCCTGGGACACAATAGCTGGCCAGGTTTAGTCTAGAAGAGTAAAAGTGGTTCCTTATTGTAGGGAGAGGGAAGGAAGTACCTTAATAATGTACCAGCAAAAATATTTTATGTTTGTCAGTTAAAACTAAAAATTTTGCAGGGATGTAACAGTATAAAAATTAAAATCTTATTTGTTTACTTGATATGATACAGCTCCCAAACCGCTCTTTTGACAAAGGAAAATGTTGATAAAATAAAAATAAAAAAAAAAATTGGCAAGGGAATCCAAAGTCAGAGGTAATACTGACAATATTTATGAGTTTTGTTCGGGGTTTGCTAGTGGTTTTGGTTTTATAAATTGTCCTGATTTCAGTAAAGTATATGTTCTGATTTAATTGCATTTTCTGTTCAGATGGAGAGCTTAGA